>NW_007577789.1:136976-172286 GCF_000690725.1 Stegastes partitus
TGACTTCTCTCTACTTCCAGCCATGGTTGTACTGTTTCTATAGAGGTGCAGGACTTTATATTGCAGTGAAAAATGATAAAATGTGTGCATTCAGAGGGTTAAACAGAAAAGATGTGATTAGATTTTCATTTGTTACAAGATGGATGAAGTGACAAACGCTGCCACAGACGTCTGATGGGACCAGCTGTGATTTGCCTTAACGACATTCACTCTTCAAGTCACCTTGATCCAACAGCGCTCTCCATTACAGCAAGAGCATCACATTTAGCCTTGAGTTCAGCAAATATAATGCTGCTTTTAAAAGCAGACGCACAAGGTGACTGTAACAAATCAATGTCGCCGTTATTGTCAGCTTTAAATGGAACAGAAACACGACAGTCGGATGTTATTGTGCAACAGTTGTGCAAAATTCCCATGTTCACGTGTAGCCAATGACTTTCTCTTGGGTCTTAACTTTTCACTGAGTCACCATATGATTGTTTAAAAAACCCAGAAGGCCTTTAATGAAGCTTACTGCTCTCCTGAAGGTATTTCCAGAACCTTTTAAAGACTCCTCCAAACGTCTAGATAAAGACAGTATTGTATCTACACAATAAAAAAATATGTTTTGTAACAGTTCCCCCGGTCTATTTTCCTCACAAAGATGGTAGATAATCAAGATATATCTCTTTGTCTGTAATTAAAACAAACTTAAAGCATTTTACTATCACTTACACTTGCTATTATTGGTGTTATTCTCTGATATTTTATATTTTTAGCATTTAAAAAGCACAAAAAGAGGAAAAACACAAGTCATTTCAGACTTTGTGGAAAGGAAATGTAGTTGCAACTTGAGAAACTGGTTCAAAATGTTGTTTATTGTACAGCAGACTATATAATTTTATTCAGACAGTTAGAAGAGTCTTTGGGGGGTGTAGTATTAGCTTGTTTTTAATTAAATATAAAGACAATGTGATAATTAGCACAGTGAATCAAATGTAATAGTAATACATGAGGGGCACAAACTTAGGATGTAGTGAAAATATCTCATTCCCTTTCTAATGTTGCAGTTTTGCTCTGAATAGATTATTGTAATTGATTTTGTCATACTAAATATTGCCTTCAGAAGAATCACACATTTCAAGGGTATGTGTGCATGTATGCAAATTCAGCAAAAACGTATAAAACTTCTTCAGGCGTCATTATAAAATGATGAGATGATTTAATTCAATCGGTTTAGGCATGAACATCTTTCCCTCCTCTCATTATCTCCTCCTGAGAACTATTTCCCCCACTTTCTCCACCCCAACCACCTCCCTCCCCGTACCTGTGGAACTCTGCTTGAGCTTCTCGTTTTTCTTTTTCCTCCACTTCCAGGGCTTGAAGATGCGACCCAGGGTGGCCAGCTTGCTGTTGCGTCGGATGGGTGGAGTGTGCACCCCGGTCACCAGGCAGCCGGTCCTCAGCACCCTCTGCTGGTCCACCAACTCTACTGCAGCAACAGTGGAGAGACAGAAGAAGAAGAAGAAGAAGAAGAAGCCCGGAGAGAACGGTGGGGAGGATTTACAGGAAGATGAAACAGGGTGAGGAAGGAGCGGGTTGGTGGGGAGGGTTGTGCAGACGAATGGGATCAAAAAACAAAAGCGGCAAAGGGGAGCGGGAGTGTGTTGAGAGTGTGGGGGTGGGTAGAGGGAAAAAAAAAAAATCAAACATGTGCAAAAGTTGGTGAAAGGAGAAAGAGGGAGAGAGAGAAACAAGGGGCCCAATTAGTATGCTCACCTTACTGAATAAACCATGATGGAGTCCGAGTGCTGTGAACAGATTGAATTAGAAAGACTTGATTTGATCAAGGCACACTCCCTTATTTTTCCGTGAATCCTCCTCCGTCCCGAGTCAGAATAACTGTCTGTCACCGTCCAAATTTTAAGTATGAGCATAAGACTACAAAAAAAATTCTCTGGAGACCAACAGGTGCACCAGACTCACTGTTTTCCCAGAAACAGCATTCTACCGGGTAAAACAGAGTTGATTATTTTTATCGCCAGCCTTCTATTTTCTAACATACTGCTCCTCTGCTTCATGCACATGCTGCACATGGTGTACTGTATGTCACAGGAGGTGTCGAAAATCCATGCAGCATATCACAGAATAAAAGAAAATAGACAAGTGGCGTGCATGTTAGCTGTTAATGCTCCGGTTTGTTTATGTTGTTTGACGGACCCCATGCTGTCATGGCGGTATTGTGTTGTGCATGTGATTCAGTTCTATCAGCTTCTCTAAAGTGCTTCCTGATTTTCTAGGGTTGCACATGAAGTGAAAATAAAATGCAGCTTAAAAGCATCAAACATACAACAAAACATTAGAAAATAAAAGAGCTGTTTTAGCAAATGAACTGGTTAACAATGACTGAAAAACACTTCATCGGTGTGAAATTCAGCTGATTTACTTTCACATATAGCACAAACTGGAGGCATATGCACCAATCTAAGTCGATGTTATTAATTCATCTGTTGTCCCTTTCCACTGTGCTGCTTTCCCAGAACCCTTCTCCATCTTTAAGGGAAACTTAAATCTGAATGAATGAAGGCTGTGACTCATATCAGGAGAAAGTGTGGGTCTCAAGATTCATGTGCGTACATTGCTGCTGGGTAGCTACAAAGAGAGTCAAAAAAAAAAAAGTGGAAATGTACAATAAATGTTGTGTATTTAAAAGCTACATACGTCAGTGTGACACAAACGAAGCCCTCACGAGGCACATATCTTTGTTCAAACAATCAGCTGAGGAGGAGGCAGAGAGATTTGTGATGCAGGGTGTCGGGCAGGAAGAGGGAGATTTGCAGAGTGGCTCAGGGTGTGATGTGGAGTACAGTGATGGAGGAGGGCGGATACAGCTGACTCTGTTTCATGCTGTTGTGCAGCTTTCGCTTCTTCCCCTGAAGCACATGGGTAAGCGAAGTAGAGAGCGGATGGTGGGAGTGATTGGGGGGGAGGAGAGTAGGGAGGAAAAAGAGGGGGAGAAAACAAGGAGAGGAAATTCAAAATAGAAAATGAAAGCAGCAGTGGTGGTAAGAAGAGGGAAGAAAGCCAGACGAAGAGAGGAAAGTAACGGTGAGACGGGAAACGCAGGGAGGTTGTGAGATCAAAGTAGGTGATTTGTAGTGTGGCGTTTGACCTCAGAAGTTCATGGAAACAGGTCAGTTGACCACGGACGCCCATCTCGCCACATTATCATCACCGCTGTCACACATGCAGCGTGGTGGCAGACGTGGCGCCGCACGCAGAATTCAGGTCAAGCTTGAAGGAAACGCACCCAGTCGCGCTCAGGAAAAAAAAAAAAAAAAAAGCTTAAGAGAAGGAAAAGGGGGAGCAGAGGGGGGTGAAGGCGTTGTGTCTGTGTAAGGGGGAGAGTGTGTGTGTGTGTGTGTGTGTGTGTGTGTGTGTGTGTGTGTGAGGGGAGGGAGGAGGTGGGGTCAGGCCTGCTGCTGTTGCCATGGCGACCACATCCAGATGCTGCCGCAGCAGTGGGAGCCAGGAGAAGGGGGGGAGGGAGGAGGAGCGACTCAGACTGTAGCTTAGAGGAGAGGAGGAGGAGGAGGAGGAGGAGAGGAAGGGGAGAGGAGCCCCCCTGCACAGACAGCGCCGCCACATCTAAAGCCAGTGGCAGCAAAACCCCGGTGCATTGTGGGTAGGCGGTGAAGCCACATGGAGGACGAGATCCGTCTGCGTTTTTTTTTTGAAAAAGAGGGAAGGAGATGGGCGGGAGGGAGGGAGGGAGGAGAGAAGGGGGATTCCAGGGAGAAGAGGCGAGAAGGAGAGATGGGAGGGGGCTGTTGCTATACGGAAGAGCTTGCAGGAGAATCTGGCCTCGTCCAATCACGGAGCGGCTATTTATAATGCATATCAAGTAACTCTTCATTTTTCATAGAAGGGCTGGTTGTTCAGAGGGAAATGACAGGAGTCTGGATGGGAATTAGTTGAAAACTGCACATGGAGATTTACATTATCCGCCGGACGGGGATGTATCGAAATGTGTGTCAGATAAGCATGAATGGACTACATGCACCATGTGGCGGTGATGTGCCATTCTAATTAATATGCTAATGCAAACAGGATTTATTAAATCCACGTGTCGTGCTCATGTAGTGGACCAGTAGCGTGTTTGCTGTACGCCCATAGTCCGCTCCAACACAAGTCAGCACACAGTGTAATTCCAATCAGGTGGTTGCATCACAGCTTTGAATTCCCAGCAGAAAAAAAAAAACACACAATATAATTCATCGCTGACCTCAGGAATGCAGGCAGATATAACTTACAGATGCTAAACTCGAGACTGCATTAATGCAGTTTGAGCTCAGAGATGATTTAAGAGCTGAATAAAAGTTGGCAATATGATAATGTGACTTGGCACCACCACTGAAACAGAGCACGTTAGTGTGCCACCAGGGACCACACCCCACTTAACCAGCTTGTCAGCACATTCAGGAGCACAAGACTCTCCCTACATATATACACCGAGCACATCCCCCTCCTCCCTGGTGCTCCAAGTGAGAGCTGACCAACACACTTCTTCTGTTAGCATGCAGGAAAATGAAAGGTAACTTTATTAAAAAAACAAACACCCAGTTATGTTGAGTTCTGCTTCGACACCGACAACCACAAAGAATGCTAGAGAGAGAGAGAGAGAGCAATGAATACTCTGAATCTGTTTGTGACCTATTGAGATTTTGTAAAGACAGGGGCTCACACTGAGTAGCAGGATGATATCAGCATCATAGTTTCAGCGGTGAGCTTCTATGAAGTGAAGCCTTGCTCTGCCGAATCACCTGATAGACTCGTCTGATGAGTGTACTTGTGTTTTTAAAGCTCGCTCTGGTTAAAAGAAGACCAGAATAAAACAGCACTCCACCATTAACACAGCAGTTTACTGGGAAACAAATTAGGCCAATAACAGTTGTGCATTATTTGACTGCTTTACAAGTACAACACCTTAGTTTACGAGCAGCTGTTCAAACCTCTCAAACGCGCTCTGATATCTGGAGCAAAGCTGAAAGGCCTTGGAGTGAGTCAGAAAATGATATTTGTCCTTCAGGTTACAGTACTATTTACTGTACAGATCAAAACAGGTGCAGTCATGTGCAGTGTCTTGTTTGAAAAAGCTCGACTTTTGCTGATCTCTTAGCTCAATCAGGCATTTAAAAAAATTGCTCCGACAACAAATTGTTCTCTATTACATGGATTGGACATTCATGGTCCCCAGAATCCTTCTGGTTGTTAGGATGAAGACTATGACGTTAATGATACTCTAACTGGATGATGCTCTTTTTCTTTAGATCCACCAGTAGTGAAAGTTTTTAATAACCCCGTCAAATATTTAATATCTAAACATTTTGGAAAGACATTCGTAGTTCTCAGAGGGTGAATCCAAAAGACTGTGGATCTCTTTATGTTTAGACAACTGTTGATAGATCTCTATGACATTTTGTACAAATGTTTCTATACTTCTCAGGATGAACTGCAATAACTTTGGTGATCCAGTTTTCCACTCTAACAGCCTCATCTTGTCAAAATTGTAGCAATCCAGTGCAGAGATTTATGATCAAACACCTGCAAAACAAGCCTCAGCCTCAGGTGTACTTTGTGTTTCATGCTTATGAGCTAATGCTACCACGCTAGACTAAGAATATGAACACAACACTGTGTATTGCAGTAGCATCATCATTGTGAGTACATTCCCTTGCTATCACTAGCATATTGCATCACAGTCCCACAGAGCCACTAGCCTGCCCGCTAGCACCTCCAAACCCAACCTATGGCTAAAAAAACTCAACTATATCTCACAGTACGTCCTGTCCTATGCTGCACTTGTGCTTCACTGCTCCTATGACAACTATAAATAACATCAGACCTACACTTGACTTCTACCATCCCTGCAGACCCCACTAAACCTCGGTTTCTCGCCCCAGCTACCCTGCTCCTTCCACCCAGGCGGCTGACAATGTGCCCTTGAACGGAGCACCTCCTTACCCGCTGCCACGCCGGCTAACCTCCTCGCTTTACCCCCCTGGCTTTGCAACTGTGCTGCCATCTGTCTGTAGCCCCGCCGCCTCGGGGGCCCGGCCACAGTCAGGGCGCACGGTTAACAACTCGCAGGGAGAGAGCGAGGAGCAGAAGGGCTGAAGCAACGCACAATGACAGGAGTGTGAATGAGAGGGGAAGTTCAAGAATGGTAGTGGTCAGCTGCAGAGGGATTTATTAATGGAAAAACGGAGGTAACAATGAAGATCCTCACAAAAATGACTCTATTCAGGCTGGGAACAGAGTGAAGCCCACTCTGCATGGGAATGACAATAATATCCCCCAAAAAAACTTCATCTTAAAAGCTTTCTTTGTTCTGCGAGATTTGTTTTGTCAGTGCACTGAACCTTGTGCCAAAGAAATGTACACGATGTACAGATTTGCATATCCAATTACTGATATTCATCTCACTGAACTTCAACAAAATATAAATAGTACAGTTACTAATGAGCAAAAGATTGCTTCTCTCCTCAGGATAGTTTCATTATAGAATGCATTTGGACAATTCTGCAACCGTAAATTAATTAGGCAGAGGACAATAACCACCACTGAGGACACACAGGTCATGTCCTTGTGTGTGTTTTTTTTAATGTTTGTCCATTTCCATTTTTCATACAACAATGTACTTCATTAGGATGGGAATGAATGATCTTTCTTCCAAATGAAAGCTCAGTGTAGAACACAACAATCTCATTTTACAGCCTACCCTAAAAAACAAAAAAAAACAAAAAAAAAAACATTGCATACCCTACTAATGGATCCATATTAACCCAAACAAATCACTTCTGGCCAAAACAAACCAAAAACAATGATTTAATGACTCAGTCTGACATGCGTTGCTTACTGGAACTCGTTTGGCGATAAAGACTCATTTCTGGGAAGAAAAAAAAAAAAAGCAGAGTATCATGGTGTAAGTCTGACATGAGTCTGCAAAAGGTCAAGCCTCCAGATCATCAAAGTGATTACAGCCCAAGTGTGAAACACCAGCGTGTGGGCTACTGGCAGCCAGTGAGTGAAATGATGTCAGCGAGGCCAGCAGCCAATAGGAAATGCCTGAGGTCCTTGTTTATTACCATATGTTGGTGTTGAGAATGAGGACTAGTGGGTGGCTCTGCTTGTAAGCCATCGCTGCGGCAACAACAAGGACAACCGAGATCTTAGCTCAGTTTCTGATGACAGGCTGCTTCTTTGTTAAGCTTTTTACAAGGTCAGAAGTTAAGACATGTACTTGTTACATTTACGTGCTGATTGCCAGAAGTTTCATTATGACTGCAGTGTCAAAAATGAAATATTCTCTGTAACATTACTTACACCACAAAATCAGCCTGTGAACTCAGTCATGTATTGTCTGTATTTTGTATCTGAGAGAGTTTTGTCAAGTCATAAAAAAAATAAGTTGGAGACGACACAATGTTAAACACAAATCAGTGTTTTTGGAGCTTAAATCACATTAATATTCAGGATATCTGAGCTTCTGTTTCATGGCCGGCCATTTAAAATGAAATCACCTGCTCATCACTCACTGGGTGACTTCAGTGCGCTGCTGCATCACTATAACACCTCTTTAAAACAACAACAACAACAAAACATCCTCATTTGACTTTAGATAATTGATGCTAAAACATAAAAACTCAAACATCAAAGAAAGCTCTTAAAAGATCATCTCAAAACAAAAGTTAATGAATTTGTCACTTTTTTTAGATCCTTTTTTACATCCTCCCTACAATAAAACTACAGATTCTTCATAGTTAAACAATCAAGGTTAAAGTTTGGAGGAAAAAAACCTCCGTAGTTTTTATGTATTTAGAGCTTGACCCTCGACAGCTCAGCTAATGTGCTTCACCGGGGCTGTGTGGGTGTGGTTTGATCAGATGTGCGTGCTGGAAACACAAGCAAACAACACGCCAACTGTCATCTGAATAGGATTTAAATGTTGCTAAACTGTGATTAGCGCACAAACGCAGACGACAACAGAGAAAAACACAACTCGATATTTTTGTAATTGTTTTGCTGTGCAGTAATTGACCGTTAATACTGGAAATGAGCACCACTGTTTATGCACTCAAACTGTGGATAATAATTCCCGGAGACACGCACCCGTGAGCACATGCACATGACACATTTACACACAGACACGCCTCTGCGTTTCAACCAAAAAAAGCCCAGGCTATCTTTGACCGACTGTGAAAGACTCGCCATCACATCCACCCAGTGGGCTGAAAATGTTCCTGCTAAAAGTGCTTTTCCTGTCACCCACACAATAGGGTGAGCCTCAGAAAATGTCACTCCAACCTGCTCTCCCGACAACCACCAGAGAAGGAAGAAGAAGAAGAAGACCCTGAGTGTGTCCAGGAAGATTTCCAGTTCATACTTTAGTTTTGGGCTACGTTCCCATTGCAAGAAATCTCATCTTATTCCTCCAGAACGCTCCCTCCAATCAGGTAATGGAAGCCTTGGTTCACCCTTCGTACCTTGGGCTGTTCCTGCAGTCTATCACATTAATCTAACAAACTGCAAGATTCATATTGACTCATTCAGCTCCTTTTACGTCTTGAAAAGTGCTGCTTGCAAAAGATTTGCTTCCTTGGAAAGATGGTTTAATTATAAAATGACACTTTTAGACCCTGCTGAAGAAAAAAACTGTCAGTGTGTTTAGAGAGACTTTCACAGCAACAAAAAAGTTGAGTTTAGTAACTTTTCAAGCATCTCCTTGACCAATATCCTAAAGTATTATCTAATCTAGTCTTTAATAATACCCTAAAATAACAGAAAAAAAAGTAAATAAGAGCAGTTGTTGTTCCCTGGAAGCAGCCAAATCTCTCAAAGTGTATGTGCAGGTGAATTAGCCAGCCTGAATAGTTAGAAAGTCAGGTGGGTGAGCAATAGCGTGTAATTTATTCCTGTTATTTCCACTGATTTGGGTCAGAGCCTGAAAAATTCACATAAAGCATACAGTCCATGAATCAGAGAGGGAGCACACATGAGAGTAAAATATTCTCTGCATCCACAACGTGCATGAACACTGTGCAAATTTCTGAGCCGGCGCTTGATGCAGAAGCTGATATCTCATCTCCACTGGGCTCCCACCGCTCTGCAGGGAGGAGAACACAGCACGGCCTCCAAACAGGAAAGACAATGGGAGGTGCACAGAGGAACGGTACAATTCAACACTGTTAGCGCTGTAATTTCCAAACAATTTGGATTCCCTCAAGTGTGCGAGCGATGCAAATGTAGGGACCGTTTGGGGGGTTTTCTATTAAAAACAATTTGGTGGAACAGCCCGAGCAGTAAGTGGAACTAGAACAGGGTAGACACAGTATGCAGAAGTGTGAGCGAAGCCTCGAGGGGAATCACAAAACCTAAGTTTAAAAATAGCATGACATTTTTCGCCGTGTTATTGTCCACAAAAGCCGTGTTCATCCCGTGTTTTTGGAGCTCCGATAGGTTGATCGGGGCCGGGATGAAAACGGCGGCCAGCAGCTCCTCTGTGACGCCAGGCTGTGCGGACACGAGTCAGTGCGCTAACTGCTCGGTAACCTCATTTGTCATGGACATATGGATATACTTAAACAGGCCAGACGTTACATGATGGCCGTATTCGTCATTACACCAACTAATAACCATGTCAATAGCCATCTCATGCATGTCATGGAGGACATGCCGAGGACAGGAGGTCAAACAAATACACAGAGGGATGATGTAGGTGTGAAATATGTGTGTTGAAGTGATTATCAAACAGCAGCGAAACCAGAGTTGAAGGAAAACTTTTGATTTTATGCATCCAGCTCAATTAAAAACACAAACATTGTTTTGCTCACTTGTGCTGCATAAGACTGGCACGAATACTGCCTTCAGCTTGGTTTCTGTCCAGTTGCTCAATGCTCAAACTCATCAGCCTGCTGTGATGCAGAAGACGTTTTCCTGCAGCCGAACAGGTGTGGACCACATGATGAATCAGTGCTGATTAAGAAATTGCTCGAATCCATTCAGCCATCAATAATAACCAACTCCGCACTGGCCCCGGCCACAGTTGTAATAGTAGTTTTAATGGGATTGGATTTGAGCTTTTGGCTTACGTGGATGTATGGGATGATTAAATTAAATGGAATTTGTGCCCGGATCTGCACAATACGCTTTCCTCATTAATGTGTCATTGGTGCAAAGAAAAAATAAAATAAAGTTTAAGAAAAAATTGCTGGGCTTCCTTCTTCAGCAGATCAAGAGGCCCCAGTTGAGTCGAGGCATCTGTGATCCAGGACAGACTGATCAGTACACAGGACACGGCTCCGCTCGCTTCAGCAGCCTGCTGCAATGCAAAGGCTGGCTCTGTCCGTGGTGCTGAAGCTCACTCCGCTGCAACACATCAAAGACTCCAGTCCAAAATGTTCCCTATTTGTACAGTTTCTTTTCTTTTCCGCCGTATTGTGTGAGTGTTCTTAGGGTACAACTTGCCCACTGTACCACTCAAACACTCTTCTAACAAAAGATAGAGGATCACGTCTGCAGTCGTCACTTCCTAATATCTGATTGTGTGTTCAATCTTAGCAGGGCTGCAACAAATGATTCTTATTGCTGATTCATTTGCTGGTTATATTCTTGACTAATGAATCGATCATAAATCTCCCAAAAATTTTAATGAATTACCAAAACTGCTGATTAAATATCTAATTGTCTAATGATTAATCATGTCAGCTCTGCATTACTGATGTAAACAAAATGACAGTTATGTGACAATTCATCAGTCAGAAGACAACAATTCTGGTGATCCAGAGTAAACTGTAAACTTTTACTGCTGCTGACTTTCACTTTGTATATCTGTGGACCTAAAATTTAGGGATTTTGGACTTTTATCTCAACAGAATGAGGAATGTGAATCTATAAATCTGCATTTTATTGACAGAAATTACTTTATCAATTAAAAAACAACAACAACAAGTGGCCTACAAGTTTAGGTCACTGACCACGAACTGAAAAAAATGAATATAAAATCTGAAAACAAATAAAATAACGGTACATAATCAAACACTACTTACATGCATTACATGTATTCACAGAAAAAATAGAAGTAAATATCTGTAGCAGGAGCCAGATTTAAGCCCTCTACATAGAATTCCCGACATTATGAGAGGAGGATAATAAATGCGATTGATTTTGGAGGATATACGACTATATAGGAGAACATATGGCTTTGCTAAAAGTCTCCTAATGCAGTGACTCACCTTTGAACTCTACAGTGATGGGACTGTCAGTGATTGTGCAAAATGATGATTCATAAATGCCCTGAGCCTGAATTTAATGCATCTTTGGACAAACATCTTTTGGGGAATCAATATGTAAAAAATTTGTACCAACAAAACTCCAAAAGAGCCGTGAATGAGATCATTTTCTAGTATCTGTTGAAGCGTTATCAGACATGGAGTCACAGTTCGGCTGCTTTCATTTGAGTTGTTATGGCATTTTCAACAAATTACTAATTTGTGCGTATTTAAGGCCCGTCTATTTACGGATGGCTTTAAATGTTGTGGTATTTTGCCTTAAATTGCTTCATTTAATTAATCTTGCACATAAAAAAAAAAACACTGAAACAAAAATATGGAGTAACCTGTGAATGAGTGTACAATCAAGTGGATTTAAACACAGCCAAAGACTCTCTAACCTTCACTCGCTTTCCTCTTTTTAAACTCCCACGCAGTCGCTCAACAACACAATGAAAAGCTTTTATTTTCTTATTATGAATGTATTCCTTCGAGTAAAGTTATCTGATCTAGTTATGTATTTAATTTAGCTCCTCCTGAGAGGCCCCGGCAGAGATGTTCAATAACACTGTATTGTAAGTGGCTATCAAACACACTACAAAAGGCCTCACATCACTTTATCTCGTCTCTGCGGCGGTTCAAAGTGTGCCACCCTCCATAACATCCAACCTCCCCTATCTTAAGCACATGAGCTTTAAGTGCCTGCGGTTTGTCTTTTTTACTTTCCCTCTCTCCTGATTAATCTATACGTCCTTTCTGCTTGTCTCCCGTGTTTCTAGGTTCCAGACGTTTATCGCTGACGGGGCCCAGGACCTGCCTTTTCATCTGTCTCTGGCTCAATCTGAGCAGGTTTGTAGGGAAAGTAGAGGGATGCTGAGGCTGTGAACGGGTGTGATGGGTACAATACATCGACTCAGGTGTGTGAGAGAAGAAGAGATGCAGTAAGTATCGCAAATTTAATGATTTTTAGAACAAGATGATACAAGAAAAATGTCTGTTTCTGCCTCTTCTGTTAAAGCTGTGCAGCTTTAACAAAAGGGACGCTGTGATTATTTAATCATGGATTCGTTTTCCGAAAGTAGATGTTAGAGACAAATTTACAAACAAATGGTCAAATTGCTGAGCAGAGGCCCAGACATTCTGACCTTTAACTATCACGGAGGCTTCAAAACCACAGATTTCTAATCATGCAACTTGAATCTTTGATTGTTTCTCTGGTTTGTTACCCAGGTTTCCTGTGTTTTTGTCTGCAAGCACTCCCTGAGACAACCCTGCTGAAATCATCAAGGTTAGGACACATAAAACGTTATTCAACAGAGCGTTCCTTTAATCATTTTGGAAGGTGAAAATTGGGAACATCTGAATGAACAATGTGAGTACAGATACATTTCACACTTGGTAGAAAGAACAATAAACACTGCACATCGATGACACTGTAAATCACCTACTAGTCACTATTTTTCAAACCATGTTTTTAGAAAACTTTCCTGCCTTCAAGAAAAACTCAAATTGATCATTTCTAAGTAATTATTTTATCATTCATCAAGCAGAAATATGACTCTACTCTCTGTCTCTGTTTATGAATTGCACATCTAATGGTTCTGAATTGTAAGACGTCGCCGTGTGCTCAAGGAAACTTTACTCAACAACAGGTTTAAAGGGCAGCATTATATCCTTAATTTAAAAAGAAATCATCAAAATGACACCATTTATCAGAAACTGTAAAAACTGAAAGAACCATCAAATATTTTACTTTTCCTTGAAGAAATCACTTCCTGTTTTATTGGGCAAAAACAAACAAATCAAGGCTTTCGTGATATTTTATCAAAAACACTTTAATCTACAAGTGTGATTTTAAAATTGTCCAAAATGAACCACTTGATCTCATCATATTTGAATGTCTAGTTTGTGATTGTTTTTGTCGTGTGTTTATTTGTGGACTGCTGCCTTTCTTGGCCAGGTCACCCTTTGTGGAGGAGGTTTCGATCTCAATGGGTCTTTTATCTGGTTAAATAAAGGTAAAATTTGACAAAAAAATAAAAGATTCTGTAAAAAAAATACAAATTCTGAGAAGCAACAGCCATAGAACAAAGTTTTCATGACTGTTTAGCTGAACTGGGTGTGTTTACACAGAGCAGATAGGAGGCAAATACAGAGACAAATTAAAAGTAAAGTAAAATCTAAAGTAAAATATCTACAGCGTGTAAAGTCACTGTTTTTTCTCAGTGTTGTGGGCACTTGGAGAAAATGTTGGTTCAATTGCTTGTTGAGTTCTCTCTACTTCTAGTCATGGTTGTGTTGTTGCCACAGACGTGCAGGACTTTATAAAGCAGGAAAAAACGTGACAGTAGCAGAAATCGCCAACAAAATGCTTTGAGTATAGACGGTTAACTCAGCTACTGAGCAATAAAATATATATTAATCAATAATGCAAATAGTTACTAGCCGCAGCCCCTTAATAAATTAAAAAAATACTCATAATAATTTGCTCCCAAAATGTTTTAAGGACAGAATGCTTAGCACACAAGTCTTAGATTCCATTTTGTCAGAGCTTGCTGACAAGGAAGAGTTTCCAGAGCAGCACAATTAAGTGTATCTGAACTTAATTCAATCAAATGTCCATCATCAGTATTAAACCATCTAAAGCAGGTTTCAAGTCGCTGCAAGTTCATTTTTATGTTTATTTGCTGCCTGGAAGGAAGACTTCAATAAAAGCAATCTGATAAAAACAATTTTCAATGAGAGAAAAGGAGGAGAAAAAAATCAACCAGATCAAGATCGATAAAAATGAAGAATTCAGTATTTTTTATGTCGCTCTACAACTTTAAGGTCCATATAGGATCTGTGTAAACTGGCCACGTACTGGAGCTGAAGGCTCTCCACGGCTTCTTTGTCACCGGTCTCCTATAGACTATCCATCATCTCACTGTGCCCGGTTTGCAATTACGATAACATCTTGGCTTTCCTTCGATAAAAGCTGCCACCTCCTCATTTCTTTCTCTCCTCACACCGTTTCCCTCTCCTCCTCCTTTCCTACCCCTCACTAATTCAGTCTCCTGTCCTTCTCTCTCCAGTGGCTTCTCTTCTTCTGCCGCCTTCCTGCAAAATGTGTCTCCGCTGTTTTACAGATTGGATGCCCAGAGGAGTTGCCTCTCTTAGCTCTTTACCCTTCACAACATAGTGCATGCAACTTGCTGAACTCCATTTAACCTCAACCTTCACAGGCTAAGTAGCTCCATTGCACGCCGTCTTTACACTGCAGTCTCCGACAGGTAATGAGGGCCGCCCGGGCCTCTTGTCTCTCATTCTAGCACATTCTGTGTTTTTTGTTTTTATTCTGCACAAACCTGCCAGATCTTCTCCAGGCGACTACATACACGGACACGCATGCCAGCGGCCACACAGACATGCAGCCGCAGCAACACATGGCTCAAACATTGTCAAATGCTTAATCTGCTCCCGCATCCGCAGGGAGTAGGCATGATGTAGGACTTTTGTTGTTGTCGTCATTTTTGTGCCCCATTTTCACGGCAAAGACGGCGAAGGCATCCACAGAGAGCTGAGCTCAACAAGGCATCCAGATGCAGCTTATCCCCATTCACTGCTCTGTAGTCGTGGATCCGCAATGTTACAGAGACAGAAGAGAAAGCAATGTTTGTTTTTTAAATCTGAAGCCGAACACTGTGTTTTTTTTGTGGCCTCATTGGGTTTCAGGCAGAAAAAAAACAATTGGTTGATGACTTAGTGGTGGTTATATTTCTATAGATTCTGCATCATATTACAGTTATGATCACTGGATCCCATCGCTGTGGTTTCGTTTTTATGCTTACAAGACACCACGACAAGCAAACTTCAAGACCCATTAAGGAGTGATGACTAATACCATGTGCAGAGCAGGCAGGATTAGTTAATTAATTGACTACTTGATGAACAAACATTTCATCCCTGTAGTCCCGCTATCAAACAAAAATCCATCTTCACTAATGCGACAGTTTGTTGCTTTTCCTCTACGTCCATGGTTCCCTGAACAAAACAAGAACTCTAAAGAGATTAATGTGTATTTTTGACAACATTTCATAGACGTAGATTTCACAAACGTAAATCTATAGTGGAACAAACAATGTAAAAAGCTGTTAGGTAGAGGCCTAACTATGAATCTACAACAGCTGTAATGTTTCTACTAAGATGAGTCAAAGTGAAACCAAAAGTAAAAAACTGCTTCAATGCCTCCTGGTACAGATTTTCCACTGCAGGGTTGAATGCCATTACTCCAAAGCATATTCCCTCATGTGTGACGAGCTCCAAACTCTTCCACACTGAGTTGGGTTCAATTCTCATGACTGTGAAGGCCGCAGCGTATAACTCACGTCATCATCACCAAAGCATTCAGTGACTCTTTGCGCTCTGTGTAGAAGTATCTGCATCACTTTAGTTTTTCAACTCATTTATTCCGATTTTTCCCTCAATTTGTCATCAATCTGTATAAATAACGACCACGCAGACCCTCATCAAGTACAGTAAAGTATTACGTGACGGAGTTAGTCAATGCTTGTAGTCATAGACTGACTGGACGCTTAAGCCGCACTTCAAAATGTATAAATTTCAATGCATTTGGAAAATGAAATGCCAGAGAAAATGGCGTTTGCTTGAAAGAAAGACGCCACAAGCACACTTGTCAACCTAAATATTGTGCAACAAGATTTGTATTTGGTATAAAAGTATTTTATCAACCAACAGTGTCCTCTCTAAAGCCCACAGTTGCAATGTTTTCATGGTTTATTGCCCATTCTTTTGCTCTCGGGACAGTCTGTTCATGGAATCACCCAATTTCTGTAATAGAGATAATGAATGTTCCCCTCCCACATTTTCAACTAAAGCTCTGAGTTCATCCACTCTAGTGCATTGAAAAACTGACTTTTTTTTCCTCCTCTCCATGGCATCCCAAATGAACCTATGGGATTTAGGTCAGGGCTGCAGGAGAGCCGTTCTGAATCATTCAATTTCTTCTGGGCAAAACAGTCTTTGAAAAGGTGGCTGGTGTATTTTACACTACAAGGGAAAACAGCTTCCCAGTCTTTATAGCTAACTGAATGCAGTGAATGATGCTGGGTGTGAGTAAAATCTGCATTAGCGACAACATGGTTTTACACTTGATTTAATTTGACTTGTTCCAACTAAACAAATACTGAACTGTGCATATTAGCTGCACAGTTCCTACGTCTTTGTGCAGGTACGATGCCACAAACATTAACGACCCTGAACATACTGAAAGAAATGAAATATGTTGTTTCAAACATGCTAATCAGACAAAGCATTACTTTAAATTAGACGCTGTAACTCTTAGAGAATCAGCCTGGATCCCCCCTGCTCCCTTTGAAACACTTCCTCCTAAACTAAAGCACCTCTTGACGTTTTCCTTACGACGTCTCCTTCCTCAGCCATCTTGCTAGCAAACCTCGCAGCCGCCACCAAATTGACACCAATTAATCTGATGGTGGCTGTCGGCTGGAAGCGGCTTCCTCTGATTGGCCAAATGGTGTGTGTCTCATGCATCCAGGGCTCTAACTGACAGATCTAATGTTTGGAGCATGACTGCATGATGCATGTAAATAAAAGATTTTTCTTACTCATAGCATTTAGCGCAGTCTGTCGCAATGTGTTTCATCCGGAAAATACCCCATCTCCAAAAGCCGCCGTCCGTCTGTGCCTGTTCTTTTGAAAAATTCATTCTGGCTGTCTTATTCTTTAAGCTTATGAACGTTTTACGCCGCATGACTTTTTGTCTGTACCCATAATGGTCTGTGAACTGAGTTGTATCTTGTAGTTCTTGCTGATTTCTGAGGCAATCCGTGCAGACGTGTCTCACCGGATTGCCTTGATTTTACTCACAATTTTGCGGTCAAGCCTACTGTTGGTCTTTCTAAAACTGCGATCTTCATTTTTAATCTTTTTGACAATATAACTGTGGAGAATTGAGTTTTCTTTTTTTTTTATAGAGGGGCCTTCCTTGTGCAAACAAATGATGCTTGACCTTTTCTGTGAGCTCACTTCACTTGTCTTTGCCATTTCGCAGTTGTTTTTAACTAACTCGTTCCACGGTTATTTATAGTGGACGTGTCAGATATGGTGAAGTTCAAACAACTGCCCCGAGCAGAGTAAGTAGTTCATCACATTAACAGTGGACATGATCCATCACGTTTGACAGGCAGAACTTGTCCAAATACTTTATTGTTTCCGTCTTGAGGGATATGTTCATGTTTTCTAAAGCAACAAACTGAATTTTTCATTTTTGTAGGAAACGTTTGTTAAGAGTTACATTTTGCTATGGATATTACAGATATTTTGTTGGGCAACCAAGGAGCTTCTCTCAGACTCTAGATGAGTATTTCTTCTTGGCCTATGTTTGGACCTCTGTGCATCACGGAGGAGAGAATGAATAGCTCTCCAGTAGCTACTACTAACAGGTGGCCTTGACTGACTCACAGTCCCTTAAGGCTGACTGTGATGAATGGGTCATGACTCTACCGTGAATTACAGCTCTGCGACTGAAAACAGGAAGTCAGGACTTAATTAGGCTGAGCTTGATGTAGGTGCAGGTGGTTTTGTTGGAGACCAAATCTCTCTACAGTACATTCACACAGTCTGTCCAGATACTGTAAGCTTGGTTGTGTCGGTCACCTGTATGTGTGCAAGTCGATACGTGTTGAGCAGTGTTTTATAGTGTTCTTCGTGATGGTGGCAAAGTAGTGGAGATGGAAATGCCCAATTGCAAAGCTTTGCATCACATGGGGGATCAACCGACCATGATAACACTGGGCATGCAAAACAACAAAGCACTGCAGACTTAGAGCTAAGAAACTGCAGTCTTATCTCCACCTGCTCTGGACCTGAGCGTCTCTCAATGACGACTTCAAGTTGGCACTCCTTTGATCAACCGATGTCCCACAGAGCTAAGACACCAACCAGCTCTCTGGGCCAGCCCTTACTCTGTTATTGGGGCAAAGCTCCTCTTCACATGCCACCAGAAGGCCCCACTACTGAACATGGGAATTTATGCTGAAACTAAAATCTTTCAACCAAAAGACACAGACTATGCACTGAGATTATAAGATACTAGACCTGGGTGGTAAAATAATAGCAATAAGTACAGACAATAGACACTTCATCAATAGCAATAAAAAAACTATTAGAGTGTTCAATAGTTTTTCTTAAATGCATCAGATGCAAACACAATGAAAGCATATAACGGAAACCAAACGTTTGGTTGCTTGAACAGGCACCAAAGTCCTTGATAAGTGATCTGCTGCTACTCTCCATCACCCTCCCTGTTGGCTTCTGTGCAGGTCTCCCGAGGCACGCTAATCCTCAGCCGACTGGGGCCTCTTGTCAGCCTCATCCGTCCCTGCAGACCTCCCCTGGTGGAGGTCATGGCTGGTGGGGATCGGTGGTTGCCTTTTGCATGACAGGCTTCACAGTGACCCCCAGCCCTGTGTCCCCCCACCAGCAGTCTGCTTAGAGGGCTGGTGTACTTCATGTTGAGGTATACGTGGAAACCAATGCAGGGTTTTTCATTATGTTAACAAGATTAAAATTACTACTCGTGTGCCTTAACTAATAGGCCAAAGTGGTTACATTTGAATTCAGTCTCCAGCTTGATATCAAAAATAAGTGATTTAAAATGATCAATGATTATCGATATCTACTGAAATCAAACATTTCATTGTGATACGTTTTTCAGCCTCTCCATCCAGCCTTATGAGATACCACCTTGATCCACTCTTGACCTTCAGTCAGGACTACAGACCCTACAAAGGAAGTGGAACCTGAAAGTTCAATCAAACCAAACTCTAGGAGACAACATTTGGTGGCAGAACCTTCAGCCTGGAGCTGATTGACCCAAATCTGACCGAACCCAACTCACACCACCTTCTAGACCAGGGGTGGGCAATCCTGGTCCTCGAGGGCCACAATCCTGCATGTTTTAGATGTTTCCCTCTTCCAACACACCTGATTCAAATGATCAGGATCATTATCAGGCTTCTGCAGAGCTTGATAACGATCCTGATCATTTCAATCAGGTGTGTTGGAAGAGGGAAACATCTAAAACATGCAGGATTGTGGCCCTCGAGGACCAGGATTGCCCACCTCTGTTCTAGACCAAATCCCTGACATATAGACACTCAAACATCTGTTATTAACTCATGAAAATCTATATCCAGACACTGAAGTCAGGAACCCCTCTTATGACCATTTGGACAACACCTTTTTGTAACCTAGAACGTTTGAATATTCATGGGTCCAAACTGAAGTTAATAGCGACAGCTAATGTGCTGCATTTCCATTCATTTTGAGCATCTGGCTATAAGAAGTCAACACGTCTGTATCCTTTCATTGCTGTACGAATCATTAGGAAGTGTGACACTGTGAAAGCATCTGACTTCAGCCAGATCTTTCTGAGTTAATGATTTGCATAAATCTCTTAAAAAGATCGTCACATAAACCACCATTTGGAGTTCCTTTGCTGTCTGATTAAAGAATGTCTTTTAAGTGATTTGCAGAGAAGGTTCTGTTCTGTCCTTCGCCGTTCCAACCCACTCCGACCGGCCGACCTAAACTTCAACAGACCATCCCTGCATCACACAACATGCACACAAGTAACTTTCATAAAACAGATAACCAACAGTAACTTTCTCAATCATCTGTCTTTGCAAAACAGAATTTCTCTAAATTCTGAAGAAGCCTGCTACCTAAATTAGTGGCTGCTTTAAGGTGACAATCTTCTCATATCTCCTGAGACAATATTGCCCTTTGTGTTTGTATTTTCTTCACCGTTTAGTTTGTTTAGTGTTATCACCGCGTATTAGTGTGTCTAGGTGTTTGTGGAAGTTGCTAATAAATGTGCATATATTAAAAGCTAAGTTGCCTCAGGTGGTATTGCTCACATTTCAGTCCCTAAACTGTATAGATTTCTACTACTTAGCTTTTCGTAATTAAATTTCCCCTTTAAATCAGTTCTGAAACTCTCCACAACTGCGCACTAAGATAAGCTTAACATGTTGTGCCATATAATGTAATCTAAACATCTTGCTGGCCAAATGGTAAACTTAGATTTAATAATAATTCTGCATAATCATTATATATGAGTTTATCTGTTTGAGCATAATTTTCCTTCACGAAGAGGAATCTGTGAACAATTGTGTTGATTATTAGTTCATTTATTGTCTTTTTTTACCCACAAAAAATAGTTTTTGTCTTTAAAATATTTAACAAATGCTGATTTCAGAGTCAGGGTAACACTTTTATATGTTTAAACTAAAAGCTCCCCCCATTAAAATCTACCATGTTGCTTAAACCTTTATTGGAAACTGCTTTGTATTCTTTGGGTGTCTTTACAGTCAAATGTGTGGAGGTGTGTTTTTGTTTTGTAGTACTGCTGACCCGGCTAAACATAGACAGCATGGTGTCAAACCGAGATATTCACAGAGCTCAACTGTAATAGAGGGATTATTTTCTGGCTTCTCACTTGTTTCCGCTTTTTTAGGCTGGAAAAAAAAAAAAGAAAAAGAAATGTCTCACTTCACACTGTTGCTCTCTGTGTTGTTTTATCTACTTTACACATATGATCCACAGCTGAATGCAACAACTTCACACCCTTTCTCTAGACTCTTGAGGATGTTTACAATCATTCAGAAAAAAAACAGCACTGATTGACTGGCAGACAGACAGAATATCTTGTTTAATAGCATCCAACTATGATTTTTTTGCTCTCTAGAATCTGTGTTCGAGAAAAAAGTTGTAATTTTATACGCAGAATTATTTCTTGTTTGAGAGTTAGAAGAGAAAAGTGACACCATACTCAAGTCTTTATGGTTTTGTTTTGTTTGCAAAAGAACTAGAAATATGACCAAGAAATAATTTGCAATTGATCATTTTTACAGTTTAGTTTGTGTACGGATTAAACAAATGAGATTAAGTGCGTCAATAATCGAGCTATTGATAACTTTTAATCTCACAAGTTGTTTCCCCAATTTTTTTCACCTTTGCATAGAGTCTGAAAAGGTAGAGAAAAGGCTCCACCAAATCCTGCACTACTTCCTGCTTTTCTTCATTGACTTCTTTCACAACACTGAGGTTACTTGGCTGAGTCATTACAAGTTGAAATAAAACGATTTGTCAAGTTTATTGCGTCTCACAGTTAAGACTATTCGTGTAGAAAAGTTCCTCACTTGTTCAGCTGCTCTCTAAAATCTTTCCTTTCAGACCTCTAAGGCATTCGTGTTTTTTTGCTTTCGCTTCGCCTTTTCACCTGAAAAAGGGGGACTTGCTTTCTTAATTCCGATTTGTCTGAAGTTAAAAAGCAGAGCAAGGACTGGATGTTGACAGAAGCATGATTTGCCCAACAAGAAAGTTTGTCGGTTCGTGGAGTTTGCCTCAATAAAGAGCAGTTTTGTATATAGTGTGTAATTATTTCAGTTTTATTCAGCAGCGACTCATTCAAATCTAAAACTAGGTCTTAAATCACTGTTACGTAAGGTATTCCTGTGGCACTAACACCGTTTTATGTACATTATTACGTCTTCATTTTAAACAAAGCCTTGTTAAATGGGGAGCATATTATACAAGACCTGCTGACTCAGAATTTACATATTTACTCATCAAGGCCTGAGTAAAAAGAGACGAATTATGTACAAGACATTGCTCTGGTTTGGGGTGAGTCATCATCATGGCTCCATATCAGCTTTCACAGGGTTCTGGTATATCTCCTTGTTCATTAGGGGGGGCTCCACTTATACCTGCAATCCTCAGAGATTCCTTTGATTCCAGATCCGAGAGGATTATCCTGGTATCAGTAGAACCAGTGGAGGAAAAAACACTGATCCGCAGGCGCTCTGGGCTGGACACTGTCCTGTAACTGGGTAAACTGGGTCCGACTGTTCACAGGTTTAAGTCGCTGTTCGAGCTCAGAACCACTACGCTGAAGTAGCCTTGAGTGAGATGACATACGTCTGTGAGCTTTAGAGACACTGTTCTTTCACTCAAAGTTATTTTTTCCATGAATTATTACAGTATTTCACCAAAGCAGCAGCAGGTTGTTGGTATCATATCTTGTGCTGATGCATAAAAAATAATGAAATAGTTGATCATTTTGTTATTTACCAAGCAAAAATGTCAAATAATTGCTAGTTCCTACTTCTTAAAGAGGGCATGTGTTGTTTTTTCTCTGTTCTTTGACTTTGTACACTGAATACATTTGAGTTTTACACTGTAGATCGGACTAAGCATCCAACCAGAAGACATCCATTTTTTATTAGGAAACTGTGATTGGCTTTTTTCAATTTTATGACATCCACCCATCCATTTTCTACACACCTCTTTATCCTGTCCCAGCTGACTTCCGGTGAAAGCAAAAGCCTTGGACAGATCTCCAGTCCATCACAGGCCCAACAGGGAGACAACCAAGCACACTCTCATCCACACCTATGGCCGATTTAGAATCACCAGTTAACCCAAGCATGTCTTTGGACTGTGGGAGGAAGCGAGAGCACCCGGTTTAAAACCCTTGAAAAACTGGGAGGACCTTCAAACTCCACACAGATTTGAGATTCTAACCAAGGTTGTTGGCCACCGTTCCGCCCTACTTAATGACATTCGTGCTAAAACATGAACCATTTAATCAAAAAACTTCAACGTAACTCACAATATACATAGTTGCAGCTACATCTGCACCATTTTCGCGTATTAATCCTGCGTTTGTCTCGATATTCCCAATCTGCTTGTCCTGATAAGTGCCTGCGTTGCGCAGGACGGAAGAAATACCTAATGGAACGAAGCCACACAGGACAGCCCAGCACGGACAAGCGAGCTCCCTGTCCGCAAAGCTTCAAGGTGTCCTCTCCACGCCATTACCTTTGTCGACACTCCGCGATGACTAAGTGGAACTTTGAGCGAAAGTGACATTTTATTAGCAGGGGAATCTAAGGGGCCCTTGTCTGAATGAACTGACTAAACAAGTTTTTATACTGCTGCTCCTATTATCAGACTTATGCTGCTAAATAAGTGTGAAATATAGTTGTGAATCTGCAGCTCAGAGAGGATGTCTCAATCCTGCTAGAGAGGAAACATCATCAGAGTCTGACCAAAAACACTTCTTGCACTTATAAATAAGAGAAAAAAAGCAGGATTGGATTGTTGGACGCTTGAACTGAGGCCTGCATTGACTCGTCCCCCTCTGAGTCGGCTGCTGTATGATTACTGCAACCTCAAAACATTGCTCTGATTCTCTGGTCAGCTGTAACTGTTGTCTCTATTGACTCCTCTCCCCGGTGTTGACTAAGTGGATGAATACAGTGTCAGCCTCTGCAGCTGCAAGGGCCACTGTACTGGGGGAAAAAGGCAGTCTTTGCCAAAGGATTACTTTGGCAAAGACTGGTGCCCCAGACGTTAGTGCAGTGATGATCCACACAGAGAGGGGGGATGGGGTGGGTGATGTTGTGTACTGTGGGTCACCAGACACTGACATTGTCCTTGCAGTAACAACTGTATTCACTCTGTGTTGTGTTGGTGTAGTAAGTAATCCTACACAGCCGAGCACGTGTGCATATTCCAGCTTTTGGAGGCTGAAATGCAACGTTTCCTGATAGCTTCACCTCTCTCATCGCTCGCCCCGGCTGATCTGCCAAACTGCCGCGTTGTTTATTCAGGTGTGTCAAAGACCCAGTGTGACATCATCACATTCACCTATGTGTGAATTAAATCATCCTTGGGAGGGTTGAATTCAGCACGGGTCCATTAAAAATGTGCTACAGCCAGCTGATGAGAGCGGACAGGTGTTTGTTTCAGAGGTGTGTGGAAAAAAAAAACAAAAAAAAAGACAGGTTTCATTAGTGAAGAGTTGAAAGGTGAAGTGACACCGTTTTTTTTTCTGAATCATTCAGTCAAGTATTCTTCATGTGTGTAAAACTCACCATTTGTGGGAGTAAAGCAGTGACTCTTTCCAAGCCCACACACTATGACCATAAATAGCCTAACTTACGTAAAAAAAAGAAAAAAGAAAAAAAAATCAAACCATGCATTTTCCTGTGAATAATAAAAAAAAAGCTTCTAGCAAACACAAGGAGAAGCACGTTATTGGCAGGAGTTCATCAGAGAGGTGCTGAGCATCACTGCTCCCTGGTGTTCTGTTATTAATGAAGGATCAATTCATTAGCCAGATGCAAAAGAGAGAGAAAAAAAAGATGACAGAGAAATTTTTACAAGGGGCTCCATATTGGAAAGCACACCTGCAGGAAAATCCAATGCACTGCTAAATCAATTTCCCGTGCGTAAAAAAAAAAAGAAAAGCCTGTACTGGTTTAGGAGGGGGGGTATATTTGCACCTATGGCCTGCATCACGTGGACAGCAGGGTGCATTGATCACAACAGTGATCAGCTCAGGAAGGGGTGGGGGGATGTCAGTGCTGTCAATACGCAGGGACAGAACTCCGGGCACAGCTACAATAAGATGTGCAAATGCAGCCCCTCTCAAAAAAAAAAAAAAGCCATGTGTCTGCTTAAAAACAGGGATGTAGCTGTGGCTATGAGGCAACGAATAACCCGGTTGTTCAGCCCTGGATCAGGGATCACACATGCATGCGGGCGGCTGATCATGCAGGAGGGCAAATAGATGCTGTCAAAGTTGCACACGTTAACATCATATTAAACGGCCTACACGCGGATTCCCAAATACTACTTGCATCCATATCGGCACCAAATGGCTACAGGCGTCTCCGTAAATCTGGTTGAGGGAATGCAGCCATTCACAGAAGGTGATATGGCACATTAATTTTCAATTTGCAGCTTTCTCCCCCCCCGTCTCGATTCAGCGTTAACAGTCTCCATCCAACGCTGGGAAAGCATATGCGCTAATTATACCTTGGTATTCTGGCATCCCACTGGGCAAGCGGGGGGAATCTTTTGCATCGCCAAAATAAGCGGCAATCTCAAATAAATAAATAAATAAATAAAAAATAAAACACATGTTCCACCACAGCGAGAATAAACGTGCAGACAATGACACGTCTATCTTACCTGTGCCGTGCGCCAAATCGATGCCCGGTTCGGTGAGTATGTTCGGGTCACTTTGAGATCTGCCTCGTTGCAGACAGCCGTCTAGTCCATCCGATGTAGCCATGGGGGAGACAGCGCAGGAATCCTGAATAAAATATTGAAAACCCAACCGGAGGCAGGCAAGGTCAGGAAAAAGGAAAAAGGAAAGCAGCGAGCGAGCGTGGATTTAATTCGCTCTGACAACAGCCGCTTTGAGCATCTACCAGGGAGCCATGGCTGAGCAAATTCCGTGCGTGTGCATGTGCGTGTGTGTGTGTGTGTGTGTGTCTGGGGCTGTGTGCGCGCTGATATGTGTGTGTGGATGTGGGAGGGGTAATAGGCTATGCCCCCGATGATGCCAACGGCTTGATGATGCCCATCCCTGTCCGAGCAAACATGAGCAAAAGAAATCAACACAAGCAGCAAAGCATGATGCACACTGATAACGTGCATATCTTTAAAAAAATATTTGTGGATTTTAGTGTCGGGAAACTCACCCGTAACGCAAATATTTTTTAATGTACCGTCTGTTCCGGGATTTATAAGCTTTGTAATAACAGCCAGCGACGCACATAACGGAATGAAAAACAGATTAAGTCGGGCAAGCGCTGTGGGAAAGGCTAAATTAATTGATAATCTACATTTCATTGCCTGTAATTGGTTAATTCGTTTGAATGTAGTCATTGGGCAAATTATGATGTGCATGCTGTGGGCCTACCCCTAAGACCTAATTCATTTTTAAAAAGTAAACACACACACATATAGATAGGTATAAATAGCAACCTGAGTCGACCAAAGTGTGCAAAATTAAAGACATGATTCATTTGCAAAACAAAACAGTTAATATAAATCAGGACTAGGGATATTATGCACTGTAGTTTGCTTCAAATTATCATCCACTACCCTATAACGCACGTTGTACAATGAACAATATATATATAATAACACCAAATTCCCCAGAATCCAAGCAGTGCATGTTGCATCAGTAATAAGCTACGCTTACTCAATAAAATGCCGCCTTCTAAAATGTGTTAAAATGTCTAGATTTTTGCAATAATGGCTTAAACTAATGTATTAACTCCATTTATAAAAGCATTTACTCGTAAATTAATATTTTGCTTAAAACAAAGCAGTTTCATGTCAGTGTCACGTGACTCCATAGGGACGCATCCCATTGGCTGGTTTCACGTTTGACGCGTCAACGCGGAAGTGAACCGCCGCCTCAGGAGAGAAATGGCTGCTCACAGGTGCAGCCGCCCGGTTTGGCTGTTTATTCTTTGTAGCTTGTCGGTGTTTGTTATCGCAGGCAGTCATGACACGACGGTAACTCATGAACAGCGTGCCGGTGTGGTGGATGATCCACAAACGGCCGCCGAAACAGCGGGACAAACGGCTGAGCAGACCGCGGCGGAGGAGAGGCAGTGGGAAGCAACCGAGGTTAGAGAGGCGACTCCGGATGATGCTGCAGCCGAGAAACAAGACACTCCTGCCCCTGAAACTGTGGTCCTCCAGTCGTTCCCGCAGCCGAAAGACGATTTTCAGGAGGAGTTGGTTGTCAGACCGCTGCACTCAGGAGATATCTATGCTAGCTTCCAGTTCCGCACCCAGTGGGAAACGGACTTCATGAGAGGAAACAAAGGTGAGCTAACTGCTAGCAGTGGGAGAACATGCTAGTTATGTTGGGTCAGAAATCTCACGTGTATGAGTTTTTCATGTAGTCATAGATTGTATATGGAAAATCATACCCTCCCTTTAAATGCTGATTGTTATTGCAGTATGTCTGGAAGTGACTGAGAAGTTCTTATACTGTCTGAAGTTGTTTACCTGTCTGAAATGTAGATCTTGTAAATGCAGCTACATTTAAAAAGTGTAGATAAATGGAAATGAAGGATTTTATGCTCACTATTCAGGTTTGTATGTGTTTTCTTGCTGCCTCCGTACTCTGACAAAGTAAAACAGCAAAATTATTACCTGCAGACGGTTCAGGAAATTCTACAAAAAGCAAACCCAAGTAGAGGAAATCCATCCATCCATTATCAAAACACCGCTTAATACTCACTAGGGTCATGGGGGGCTGGAGTCTATCCCAGCTGACTTAGGGTGAAGGCAGGGGACACCCTGGACAGGTCACCAGTCTATCACAGGGCTACACTTAGAGACAGACAACCAAGCACACTCACATTCACACCTACGGACAATTTAGAATCACCAATTAACCTCAACATGTTTCTGGCCTGTGGGAGGAAGCCAGAGAACCCGGAGAGAACCCACGCTGCACGGGGAGAACATGTAAACTCCACGCAGAAAGATCCCGGGTGTCCTCACCAGGACGTGAACTGGTGACCTTCTTGCTGCGAGGCAACAGTGCTAACCACGAGCCACCTTGCAGCCCCCCTAATAGGAAATGTCCATCAGATTTATTTATTGTAATGAATTATAAGTGACTTCTTCTTCTCTGTAACAAGAGTCACACACAATTATAGAAAGAAGTTTGTCCCTCGTACAAAGAAAGATTAAGGTCAGTCTTTGGTTTTTTTTTTTTTTTTTTTTTACCTGTTTCACAAATAAGACACTCCAAGGCTTCTGCATTATTCTGTTTGTGGACTTCAAAAGACAAGATGAGGCCTCTTGTGCAGCCTTACAGTCTCAGGGTCAAGCCTGCAACCTTTGCACAAACAAAACTGAATGAGCGACAAGCCTTCACATAAGAGAGCACTTATATGAGAAATGCGAAAGAATAACATACCCAGTGTCAGCAGAAAATAAAGTAAAACCACTGAACTATATACATGCTTTTTTCTTTAGTTTTCTTTCTGCTGTGAATTTTGCTATGTTTTCCATTCTCTATGATATTTAAAGGTCTAAAAAAAGTCTTAAGGTCTTACTTGAAGCCACCTTTCCTCTTACAGTCCCTGTTTAAAGAAATCCAGCAGTTTTTGATTGCATTCAATGAATATTTTATGATGAATTCAAAGCGGTGACACAGGAATACTATTAAGTTATTCAGGCTTTTGCTGCTATTGTAGCCACACACTAGTTTTGTAATAAACTGAAATAAGATTCAACAGTCTTGACAAACATTCCACAAGTACCTGTTTGTCTATTGTTAGATCATATACAACTATTTCTGACTGTCCTAACCCTAAACTGTGTTGTGTTTCATTTCACAGTGTCCCACTACCGGCTGTTTCCCAAGTCCCTGGGTCAGGTCATCTCCAAGTTCTCAGTGCGAGAGCTGCACATCTCCTTCACACAGGGCTACTGGAGAACCATGCAGTGGGGGCAGCCCTTTCTACCGTCTCCTCCCGGGGCCGAACTCTGGGTTTGGTTCCAGGACTCTGTGACAGAGTGAGTGCAGCCCTCTGCTGTCTGCAGAACATCAGAAGTTAATTAAATACACCAGCTTTGTGGATTAATAGGTGAAATTGTAGCTCCTTGTAACCAGTATCAGTAGCAAACATCTGGGCTTCATGTTTGCCTTACAAAAAAGATTAAAGCCTCTCTTGACCTTCCATTTTAATCATCTTACAAAGACAAAAGCATTGTCCATATCATGTAAACTTAACAGTCCAAACAGAAACCATGAGCACCCAAACCGTAACGTCAAGATATTGATTTATATTCAGAATGAAAATTTAACGGCAATGATACAAAGAGACAATAAGCAAAGAAGAACGTCTCAGTTTTAATTACATGGAGATAAAAAAAAAAACGGGAAAGGTTTTTTTGTTTTTATTCTAATTTTAATGACTTGTAAGACAAACTGTATATCTACAGACACACAGAAAAGAAATCTGGAACTGTGCATTTAAAAGCAACAGGGCAGAGTAATACATATTACAACCACATAATAGCTCACAAAGCATCACAGGAATAGCTGTGGACATCGGCACATCATTCTTTCAGGGTCACAAATAAAGAATACTTCAGACTGAAGGTACTGCACCAATAAATAAGTATAAGAGGTTTAGCTGAGATTTAATTAATTCAAAGATGACCTGACTCCGGACCAAGTGCCTGTGAGACTCCCATTGAGCTCCTGAAGAGCTTTAACAGCTTGTTCCATTGATGTCAGTCAGATATGAGTCCCAACATTTCTCTGAGCCAGATTTCTAGATCGAAACTGTTTGGTTGCCTCTCTTTCTAGTGGATAAGTATTATCCTCTTTACTGCAAGACAAGCCAGACTCACTTTGTGTTGCCTCTTTTTAGATGGAATGCTGTCTACCCTTCTAACAAGGACTGATATTACAGTTTGTTGGGCAATGCCACAGTGAATATATTATTGCACCAGGCACACTACAACTGTTACCTCTCTTTTCTTAAATTCATGAGGAATTAAGTCCTGTGTAAAGTCTTCAGCTGGATAGCTTTAAGGTATAACTCAGTGCTGTTGTATATTTTCCCCACTAGTTTGTGGTAAGAGATACTGCATGATCTATGTTCCATGATGAAAAAATAATGTGACAAATTTGTTGCTGTTCGCAAAAAAAATCTCCATCATTTAATTTAGATGTCAGTGTTAATTTAAGAAATTCACCAATATTACCATCAGAAAACAGCTAGCAAACTATAGCAACTTTTTTTTCTGCAGCCACACCTTATTGGAAATTGGTTTCTGTAAGTAGTGTGTTTTCTCACAATGGACAAGAAGGAAGGTGTAAACCAGAGATGTCTATGAAGTTCTTTAACTCTGTCCCATCAGTGAAAACTTAAGGGGTTGCTGATATCCCTGTTTAATTTAGGGTGATAGCACAAAGAGAGAAGTAGGGTAACAAAAAAAACAACAACATATTGTCAGATATAAATCCTAAACCCAAAGAATGTGCTTTCTTCTAAAAATTCCAAAGTAAAAACTCCCACGTGTGTTTTTTCAGTACATTTTCTTCATGTTGCTTTGTATGTCATTCATTTCAACGTTTCCCTGTCGCTTTTCTGCCATTTTTAGTGTGGACGCCACATGGAAGGAGCTGACCAATGTTTTGTCGGGCATCTTCTGTGCTTCGCTGAACTTCATTGACTCCACTAACACTGTTCAGCCCAGCGCCTCCTTCAAGCCCCTGGGAACAGGCAACGGTACTTCAGTCTCTCCTTTACTACGTGAAGCTCTCTGGTGATGAGACTGTGTAAAAGCTAATGGTGCGATCAGCCACCTTAAGCTCTTGTAGAGTGCAGGTGTTACAGATATTGTGCAGCAGACTTGGGTTGTGTAACAGCATGAGTGTATACTGCAGCATTTAGAAATGAAATGAAATGATCTTCAGTACCATTTAACTAACAGATGCTCTATTACAGCCACAGCAGGACAGTAATTAAAGAGGCAATATGAGTAAACACAAAATATAAGTTTTAAATTATGTTTGTATTTATTTAAGCAAAAGAAGTTGCCCAATTCTTGCATTACTGATGTAAAAATATAATAGGCTGACTGAACTTGTGCCGTCTTCAGCAGCAACAACCAAATGCTCCTGATCAGTTTTTGACAGTGCTGTGGTGGGATTGTGAATTGTGTGCTGCAGCCATATTGGAGGGTTCACAACTTTCATGTCCAGACTTTGACTGGACCACTTTGTAAATGTAATTTTATTTGTTTGGAGCTATTCAGAGGTGGAAGCACTCTGCTGCTTGAGATCATGGTCTTCCTGCGTAACTGGTTGCAACTGAGCTTCAGTTCACAGATTGGTGATTTTAGGATTTTCTGTCAGAATTCATGTTTTACTTAATTATAGTAGGCAGCCACTGTCCTGCAGCAGCATGCCGCCCCACAACATTGCACATGGTTGATGTAATGCTCTTTTTACACCAGGTGAAATAGGTCATACCAAACAGTTCAACTTTCAGCCCATCTGCTCATAGAACCTTCTCCCAAAAGGTTTGAGCATCATCTGATTTTATTGTGGCAAAATCAGACTGCCTTAATGTACACTGACCTTTATTAAGTTGAAAGAGGAGTGCAGCTCCTTGGATGTTTTCCCAGGATCTCTTGTGGCTTCCTTGATGAGTCCTCGACGTGCTCTTGGAGGAGTTTTGGAAGGTCATGTCCTTCTGGGAAGGTTCACTATTGTTCAAAGTCTTTTTCGTAGATAATGTCTCTTACCGAGGAGTCCCAGAGCTGTAGAAATAGCTTTGTCATCCTTCCCAGACTGATGTATTTCAATCACCCTCTTCCTCATCTCTTCTGAGGTTTCAGTGTACTACTGGTGAGACCTTTCGGCCAGCTTCCTGCTTCTGAAAATAGTCTCTTTCAGCTGCAATTTGATGGAAGAGAGCTGGTGTGTCCCGGTGAATCTTTTTTTTCACATGGTCTCAATTGGTATCAGATGCAGTTATTTAAAACCTACACTTTGTGTTTACTCGGGTTGCTTTTGTTTTCTGTTTGATTTAGTTTTAGCATCTGACGCAGTTTAGTACGAGATAGACACTGAAATAAAAGAAATCATGAGTGTGTAATACTGTCTCACAGCTCTGATGCCCAAGTGTGCTGTCCAGAAAACACTCTATTACGTATGTGTGGACTGATATTTGTTTTTTTCTGTCGGACTTGAAGTGACAGACCATCGCTTCCTTCGCTACGCCACCCTCCCACGAGAAATTGTTTGCACTGAGAATTTGACACCCTGGAAGAAACTCTTGCCATGTGGATCCAAGGTGACTGTCTTTGTGTCTCTATTTGTCTTTTAACAATACACAGCAGAACACAAATGCCAGCTGTGTTCCCATCGTGTGTTAAAGCAGCCAACTCAGTTTCCATCTTTATATGTGGTCATGTTGCCCTTGCAGACTGGTCTCGCTGTCCTGCTGAAGTCAGAGAAGCTCTTCCACAGCAGTTTTCATTCCCAGGCAGTGCACATCAGGCCCGTGTGTCAGGACTGGCAGTGCAAAACCACATCCTGGGAGCTGAGACAGACGCTGAATGTAGTGTTTGACCTGCACAACTCTGGACAGGGCAAACGAGGTGAGCAAGAGCACATTCTTCCTGCGCTCATTCCACATTTGAGTTGACATGAAATCCCCCCGGCCTTTGTTTAATCCAAGCTGTTTGTTCCTTCAGAGTGGTCTTTATTCAAGATGTTCTCCCGGACCCTGACAGAAGCTTGTCCGCTGGCCTCCTCCAGTAAAATATATATCGACATCACAGACAACCCTGAGGTTCGATTTTCTCGAATATACTCGCGTTTACTATAAAACATTGATTCTTTCCCTTGATGCAAATGTCAGACTGCAAGAGATTACTTTTAGCAAATACCGTAATTTCCGGACTATGAGCCGCTACTTTTTTCATACGCTTTGAACGCTGCAGCTTAAACAATGAAGCGGCGAATTTATGGATTTTTACGATTTTTGACATTGTGACATTGAGAGCGACAATCAAAGAGAGACTGAGGAAGTGTGTGACGAAGTAATTCTGAGGCTGTTCAATTCCGACACTGAAGAAGACGACTTTAGTGGTTTTAGTGCGCAGGAGGAAGATGAAGATAGCGATCAATGACTTTTCCTGGTAGTGGACTGTATTTTTTAATTTTTTTAGTCAGCCGTGTTACAGACACTGTTCAGAAAAAAAGCATTTACAGTACATGTTTGTGTATGTTACCGGTACATATTTAATTAAAAGTAAAAATATCTCATGTTCCAACGTGGACACCTGCAGCTTATAGACAAGTGCGGCCCTTATATGTACTTTTTTTTTTCTTTTTAAAGTTAGTGGGTGCTGCTTATATTCAGGTGCGCTCAATAGTCCGGAAATTACGGTAGATATTAAATGAGATTGTTTGAAACAGATTTAACAGATTATACTGTGAACGTAGTAATATTTGAATATAGAGATAACAGAGGTCTGTTTTACGTTGCAACAAACCTGACGTCGTTTTGCAGGGGGAGCAGTTTGAGCTCAGCCCGGCCACCTCCCTGCTGAGCCAGGCGGTGGTGCTCGGGGATAGACGGACCTTCTCTGTGTACGACCTGACCCAACCAGCCACCTTTGGCAGCGTGCGCTCCCTCAACCTGCTGATCCGCTGGAAATCCAATGAAGGTGAGTGAGAAGAGCAGAGAATGACACAGCTTTGTGCAGCAGGCTGGAGAATTGTCCCAAGTGTTTATGATGACACAGGAAAGAATCTGTCAATAGCACCTGCTTGTCATAGCTTCCTTAGTTTGTTTCAACTTGTAGCTGCTGCTCAGTGATTCTCAGTGTTGTACATGTTTAGTTTGTAATCATAAGAATAAGTTCCTCATGAAATTTTTAGTCATTTAGTTGTTTGTTTTTATCAATTATCTTACAGTAGGGTTGAGTAGAGTAAAGTTACCACCACCATAAATACAGACAAATAAGCAAAAATAAACAATCAGAAAATATCAAATGCAAATTGTACAATAAGTGTAATATAAACTCTAAGTAGGAAATGTTTGTTGCACATTATTGTCTTGCAAATTTTTCAATTCATTTCACATCTCTATTAGTTTCAGATTGATATTATTAGTGACTTTGACCAACACCTTTTTTCATACAAATCCAACAGTCGCCTCTATGGATTACTTTTATTCTTGATGGCAGTGTCACCACAACAGCAGGAACATTATATATGACATTACAATTAGCTGTGTAAAGCTGAGGGACGTTCAGAATTTCAGAGATGTTCAGACTGATTTGAAACCAGTAAACAAGGACCGGGTGGGTTTTCCTGTCGCTGCAACTTCTGCTGCTCTTTACATCTGTTAGCTCTGCTCTTGCTCCCATTGCACACACACACATTGCATTTTAATACAGCGACAAAAGCTGTTCTTATTTACACATTTTCAGTTCGTGCTGTCAGACAACGAAAACAGTGTTAAATAGTGACTGGAACACAGCCTGTTAAGACTACATATTAACCAGCAGACACTTAGATTCATTTCCAAGCTGCAGCTCTGCAGCGAAAATACTGATTTCAGAACAAGCAATCTTATCTGACAAACTCACTACACATGAGTTAAATACAACAGCTGTGCATCACTCAGAGAGAAAGTGCTGCTCTCACACACATTCACATCTGTCTCGGCTGCCGTGTTGTCAACTGTTTTAGCTCTGCGCTCTCAGTCACAGATGCATTGAGAGTCTTCTTCCTGAAGACAGTGTTCAGCTTCACTTTATTTATACCGACAGACACTGAAACATCCCATCTAGAACAGGGCTGAAGACAGGAGCTTTACAGTCATGGTGAAATTGTTCATCTTTGCACACTGAAAAACTGAAAGGCACATTCTAGAGACATTATTTTGCTGTAAAGGAGCACCACAACTAACCTTTACAATAAATATGTGCCCACAGAACCCTCTGTAGTGTTTGGCTTTCCAACTAAATCTATGACGTTAATCTCAATTGATGCTTGTCGAAAAGCAGTCAGTCAAATGTTAGCATTTAAGCACAACAATTCCCCTGAGGTTTGCACCAAAGGGATCAATAAAGTTCTATTCTATTCTTGTAGATAAACAGTTTGTGCCACTAAGCAGTAGCAGACATAAGCACAAATGGTGGAAAACAATGTCGGAATAGTGATTGAAATATCGTTTCTGTTAGGTTCATCCAACTGTTTTTATACAGGTGAATGGAAATAGTTCCACCAACCATGCCAAATGATCAGTCAGCTCAGAAATGTGTGATCATGTGTTATTGTGTCAGACCAGTTTCTCTGATTTCTCTTCTCGTTTTGGAACAAAAGTCAAACAGCATCTGCATATGTGTTCTGATTCCAACATCTGTGGTTATTTTCCACCTTTTTGGGCGTTAAAAAAAAAAAAAAAGCCAATCAGAAAGCTTTATTGTTGTCCTATTTGTGTGTTTTACTCCAAAGGGACGTTTTTAGAAGTCAATAAAAGACATCCATCCATTATCTATACACCGCTTAATCCTCACTAGGGGCTGGAGTCTATCCCAGCTGACT
>NW_007577789.1:172648-181020 GCF_000690725.1 Stegastes partitus
TTCTCCACTACTTCAAAAGTTAGCAGTGTTTTGTTGTCACGTTTTTCTCTGTGCTCCTGACATGGTTGACCGTTAACTCCCGTTTCTGTCTTCCTGCCTGCAGGTCACATGCTGCGGCCTTTGCTCCACGCTGAGCGCTACGTGGCTGGATACGGGCTGCAGACAGGAGAGATTCACACGCTCATGTACAACTACCATCCCTACAGGTCTTTCCCTGTGCTGCTGCTGGACACGGTGCCTTGGTATCTGCGTCTCTACATCCACACACTCACTGTCACCAGCAAAGGAAAGGACAACCAGCCCAGTGAGTGATTTTTGAGAAGGATGTGTGCATGCAAACTTGCAATCAGGGTGTGAAACTTACAGCTACAAATGTGCCAAAACTAGTGATTTGTGTGTGATAACTGATAAATGAAAGCTGGTAAGAACTGGGTGCTTACTGAGATGATAGAAATCCAATCAGCTTCATACCACAAGTATTAGGAAATGAGGCAGCAGCATTTCTCTGTAACTGTAAAAGTTGTGATAGTTATTTAATTAATTAGCTTTTACTTGACTACCTGAGCTGTATGTGCACAAGTATTCACACAAGAGCTCAGAATTTGTTAAAATTAAAAATCTGTAGTTTGCATGACTGAAACAGAATCTGAAGGTTGTGTTTCTCATTCCATCTCAAGTCATCAAATTTTAAAACACTTTCTGCTCAACCAGCTCTGATTTGCCTGAATTTTTAATAGAATAAAATATGTATACTTGTGAAATTTTTAGATTTATATGTCAAACCCTTTCTGAGACGTTTTTTGTAATGTTTTTTTTAATTGACCCACTTTTAACACATTTTTTTTGGACATTAAAATCACAATAACTAAAGAAGTAATACAAGTAATGAAAACTGTTATTTTTCAGTGCTAAAAATGAAATGAAAAGCAATGAAAGAAAATGGAAAACAAACAAACATTAAAGTCATTATGGAAAGTTTCATCTTTGAGCATACATTAACAAAAAAGATAATGCAGAAGTCAACTAGCTATATTTTTCTGAATCATACATAGTTGCTTTCACAGTTATATGAAACAAAATGTATAGAATAATTTTTTGTCTTTAAACAGTCACAAAAATTGTAAAATATGTTTTTTGTTCAACTTTCACAAACAGGTATGACAAGATGTCCCACAAAAACAAACATATTGCTGGATATAAGATAGAAAAGAGTTCTGGACCTTTAGAAGTGGTTCTGCATGATCAACAACGTTACAGATTCTGATACGATGACAAATAACAGTCATATTTCAGGCGTTTTCTTGCATATTTTGTGAACTATTCCCATGCAAACATACATTTGAATGTGACAAAACGCGCTGAAAGTGGGTTGATGGGCATTTTTTTTCCTCCTTTTAAAAAAAAAATATTTCTGGAAAGTACTTGATATATCAATTTAAAATTTGCTAGACAACATCTTAAATATCCATAGTTTATGATAAAAACAAAAGGTTTCAAGTGTATCAGAGATGGTTGAGCAGAAGGCTCTTGATAAGGTGAGAAAGATTTTTAAAAAATAACCCACCAAGATTTTGACATTGTAGCTTAAAGGTGAATAATTTCACTGTAAGTAATTGTATTGCAATTAATTTAATTGGTTGGTTCAAAAATGGGCTGCAAAGTGGATCAGTTGCACAATTGCCTCCCAACAACAAGGTTGTCGGTTCGCATCCCAGTTTCTGCATGGAGTGTGCATGTTCTCTCCGTACAGCGTGGGTTCTCTCCAGGTTCTCTGGCTTCCTCCCACACAGTCCAAATGCATGTTGAGGTTAATTGGTGATTCTAAATTGTCTGTAGGTGTGAATGTGAGTGTGCTTGGTTGTCTGTCTCTAAGTGTAGCCCTGTGATAGACTGGTGACCTGTCCAGGGTGTCCCCTGCCTTCACCCTGAGTCAGCTGGGATAGGCTCCAGCCCCCCATGACCCTAGTGAGGATTAAGCGGTGTATAGATAATGGATGGATGGTTCAAAAATTTGAACTGCCTTCAACAGATTCTGAAACATTCAGTGTGCGTCAGTTTACTCAGCTACTATGTTGTTATTGTTAATTACAGTGTGTTGATTGTTTGACTTGTGCATTGTCACAGCAGAAATGTTTGTAGTTCAGCTCTACACAGGTAGATAAGTTAGTTTATTTCCTACTTGAGTTTGTCATACTTTTAGCAGTTTAACATGTGATACTTTACGTTCCACATAAAATCATTGTTTCATGTAGATGCTTGTTTTCACCACAAGGAGGCGAACATGAGTCATGTTTTGTTTTAGAAAACTGTGGTGGAAGACATGCTGTACTATGGTGCTTCTATCTCTTTTGTTGCTGGGCTTTTGCTAAAACTCCATCATAAGTGCGATTATTTATGTCATATTATAACTCTGTATCATAGGTGTGTAAAACAAATGGCTGCCTATAAACATTAAAACGGTGCATCAGTGGTAACTCATGTTTTCTTTACTCTGCCAGGCTACATCCACTACCAGCCATCTAAGGACCGTGTGAGACCTCACCTGCTGGAGATGCTCGTCCAGCTTCCCCCCAACTCTGTCACTGAGGTCACGGTGCAGTTTGAGAGGGCTCTGCTGAAATGGACCGAGTACACGCCCGATCCCAACCACGGCTTCTATGTCGGGTATGAACGCAGCATTGTTTCAGAAGTTTCCGAGAAAAGATGCACACATGTTCCTCTCACATCGAGTTGAGACAGTGCTGTTATGCAGTTTGTTTTTTTGCATGAATTTATTTGGATCTTAAATTTCTATCTGACTTACAAAGTGACTGTAATCTTCAACATTTAGGTCTTCAGTCATCAGTGCTCTTGTACCAAGCATTGTCGCCATGGATACAAACAACACTCGGGAACGACCACTTTTCAGCAGCTTGTAAGTATAGTGTTTTTCTTTTATTGAGGAAAATGTCTTTTCCTGCTTCTTATTCTTGTGCTGTTTGAGTTTATGCAAGGAAACACATTTGTCTGGAAAGTCAAATGATGAACTTTCTCATCTCCTGACAGTTTTCCCTGTAAAGAAGAGTCCAGCTACTTTGTGCGCGTCTACACTGAACCTCTGCTGGTCAACCTGCCCACTCCAGACTTCAGCATGCCGTATAACGTCATCTGTCTGACCTGCACTGTTGTGGCCGTGGGCTACGGCTCCCTGTACAACCTGCTGACCCGGAGCTTCCAGATAGAAGAGCCCAGCCCGGGGTTGGCCAAGAGGATAGCCAACGTGATCCGCAAGATGAGGGGCGTGCCGCCGCTCTGAAACTGGACAAACAAGCTCAAGTTTTTCTTTTGGTGAAACTACGAGAAAACATGAAATAATCAGGGAAGAACTGAGTTAAACACTGGTATGAATGTTTTTATAAACCGTCAACTTGAAGGTTTTGTTTTCAGATGGAAGAAGACAAATACTTTTGTTGAACATTAACGTGTCCAGGAGAGGTTCCTCCTGGCCAAGGACTAAAATGTAGACATTTGTCTTCATGAGTGGAAAGTTAAAGACCTTTGTTATTGTTTGACAAGTTCAAGGAAGCTAAGCTATACGGTGTGCTGTGGTGGAAACTTTTGGGTTTATTGTTTTTGTTTTGTAGATGTTTAACACCACAACTCCATTACATCACGATGTGGCCATATGAAGTCTCTGAGCTCCTGCAGAAAGAGGATTGTTTTTGCTCTCGTACTGTTTTCTGACCTGTTATTTGTCATCTCCCTAATAGGAAAGACAGAATAAGGTCAGAATTACTTAGTCATAGTTTTATTTATTTAATCGTCCTCGGCTATTGCAGGATTTTAAGTAACTCTTAAATACTGAGTTTCTCGCCGCTAATCAGACATTCGAAAACAATAAATCCAGAACTATTTGATCTTTATATAATCGTGATGGATTTTTAATACCCCACATGTTTTCTATACTAGTTTTAAGACACGAGAAGAGAACAAATGCCTACAAAAATACAGAAAGTGACAAAAAACAAAGAATATTCTTAATTAAACACAGGCTGGGTTTCAATTTCCACACTGTGTAGTTCAGCAGAAAAGATTCAGTGACACATAGTATGTCAAATGCCAGAACTACCTGGAAGTCCTGCTAAGTCTGGTCAGATTTTGGAGTATGCAATCCTTCACGCTTTTCTGGTTATCCTGACCCACCATCCTCCGTCACATACGTCGCAGTGTTGAGTGTGAACAAGCCGCACAAATAGATGGCAGCTCATTTCACACTACAGGCTGCGACGGTCAAAGTTTAGAACCCAACATGATGACCATACATCCTAGTAGTATGCCCACTGCATGAAACAGTCGGTACTTTGTGCAGCAGTAGTACGCGCTTATCCACGTAAAAAGAAAATGTATGCAATTTGGAATGCTGCCACGTTGCTTTTTTTTTTTTTAGAGCTACTTTGTTGTAGAAAAACCTTTTACCAAACATATAATTTGCACTGATTTTTGGATGCATGCTCGAATGTTAACTGTGCTAATGTCTGAATGTCTCCATAACTGATTGCCTTTGGCTTCATTAACTCACGCATTCCCCAGTTTAATGAAGTTCCAACATGTCTTATCGCATAAATACTTCATCCTACAATGTTGGTACGTTTCACACACTGTCCTCTGTCATGCTTGTCTGCCTGTAGGTCAATTCTGTTTTACTTACTGTGAATAAGTGAGCAGAATGTGAATGAATCTGTACTATGTGTGTGTGTGTGTGTGTGTGACAGAACTTAAATATTATTGCCTTTTCAATAAACTGACAAACATCTTTTATCCAGATTAGTAGCAGTGAAAGAACTGTTCTAAATGACGCTGGAGCTGGACCTTTATTACTTCCCACCGAGTGCCCACATTTTTGTGTAAACAGACTTGGCCCCACTTCTGGCAGACGGAGAGAGAGAACAAACACAGACGTCTCTGTGTTTGGCCGGTCAGCGATTCTCACCCCTGCACGTTTGCCAACAGCGTGGAACAAAAACAAAAGAGAGGAAAAAAAAAAAAGCAGCATTCCACATAAGTGATTTTCATATCTGATCTGCTTCAAAACTACATGTTCCCTCTGGGCGAGTAGGTGTTTACAGCCTGAGAGCAAATCGCTCATGAGTGCTTTGTTACACAGTTCTATTGCATAACCTTATGTAGCACATATGTTTATAGTTTGCTAAACAAATGTACTTTTTTTTTTTTCTCCACATAAAATTTTTGTAAAAAGTCGATCTTTAAGATGTTGCGGTGCAGCAGATCTGAAACCCCGGAGCACCACGACTGCTTGGTTATCTCTTTAAATAGTCGTGTTTAAGCCAGTAAGCAATTTCCATTCTTGCCACATTTCATCATTTGTTTTCGCAGCTAAGCTCTCGACTAAAAAGCCCATAAAAGAGGCCTGTGAAATTCAAGACTGAGAATTAGCAAGGGAATACAGATGTCTAGGTACTGGATGTGGGATATATTTATTGGCTGAAACACAAAATGCTCTACAGAGATACAACTCGTACAGAAATATCGTTCCTTCACACAATGTTAACATCAACGTAAGGCTGACATTTTAAAGTTAAGATACATACATAGACATAGACTGCCTTTTCCTGATAAGAAAGTTTTGGAAGATTGGCTAAGATGAAAAAAAATCAATTATATTAAAGAAACTGTCTCCCCCAAAGATTCAAGGGTTGTGCAAACCTGTGCTTAAATCCTGTGCTGCTATGGAGTTGATGAAGTGAAAACAATGTGATAAATGAGCAATTTATGCAACATTCATATCAAAGAATCCCAACAAGTGCAGACTAGGCTGTGGCTCATCTGCTCGTCCCATCAGCACGGCTCGCTGCAGGCGTGGCCGCAGGTTGTCCTGCAGCATTTTTGCTCTTCTGGACACTGACCATCGTGATAGCAGTACTCTGCACACATGGGGGTGGCCGGGGGCAGAGGGCAGCGACCTTTCTTCACTGATGGAGCGAAGACAAAAACACAATCAGTTTACACAACACTACAGGAGGAATATTTGGAGGATTTTGTTGTATAGCTCACCTGTGTACGGCGCCATGCACTGATGTCCGCATCCATTGTGGCAGCACTTCTCATCGTCGGGACAGTCTCTGTCACTAGAGCAGAACTCGGCACACAGTCCCACACCCCAGAGCCGGCGAGGACACACTCCTGGCTTTGCTGAAGGGGAAAAGAAACCAGTTTATACAAAGAGTTTTGTAACTGGAAGTGTGGGCAGTACGGCTTCATGCTGGAAGAAGGCCTTTAATGAGGTGTCCAAGGTGGATTTCCACTTCACTGAGAAGATTTAACCAAAGATTTTAACTGCTGCCCACTTGAGAGAAAGTTAAACTTTGTGGCACAGACAGCTCCACAGTCAAACACACAGCATTTATGGTCTGCAGGACAGTCTTCATCACACACACACGCACCCCTTATGTGATGGGACAACATTAAGGCGACGTGGGCAGTGACCTGGTTTTGGGAGAATCGCTAAGAGAAAGAGGCAGTGAAATAGAAACAGGGAGAAAGATCAGCTGTGGTAACTGGGGTGACATTAATGACGGCGTCTGGTTGCCAGCGTGATTGTTTAACGACACATTTGAGAGGAGAACAGTGACTATACGTGAAATGCATGTGAGTCAAAAGACACTTACCTGTTAGGTTGCCATCAGCTTCTGCAGCCAGAACTGTGTTAAAGTGCCCCAGTGCACCAAATACAAAAATCAATACACAAACTGTAGACCAGTGTTTCTCCATGTTAACCTCTTGCACAGAAGAATGTGTTCCTGTTTGGACGAATTTAACAGAACACAACCTGTAGGCTGAGCAGCCCGGTCACAGGGTGCTGGGTCCCTGTGCCTGTAGAGTTACAGCTACACAGTTATTGGATAAGATGTAAAAGCACACACACACACACACACACACACAAACACTTTACCCAAAAGCTAATTAAACTCATTTTGGAATCAAGCTTAAAGGATGGATTTTATTATTTTATTTATGGTGTATTTTTTTTTGAAAGTTGCCCAAATGGTAATGAACATTTTGCTTTCGATAATTTAATAACGAGAAAATTGAAAGTGTTCCAGCTGAAAAGGAGAACAGGAACTATTTATTAGTTAAAGCTGTTATTGATCACGCACTCTGCTTTATTGCTGCTATTCATTTTTGCTTAACATGAGACCTTTACTCCGTTACTCGGTTGTACTTTACCACCAGTTTTCTGTCTTTGTTCCCTTATTTTCTTATGCAGTGGCTTCAGTTGTCCATTCAACGCAAAATATCCCTTAAATTTACACCTTAATGAGCACTTTGTATTCACAGTTTGTAGCAAAAATAATGGAACGCAATGGGACTCTGTTGAAATATTGTAGGGGGCGCAGTTGATTTTAGAGGTTGGAGCGCGAGACTTTTTTGTTCGTACCGACCAGCTCTATATGCGTATCAAATTGCGTAGCTGTAGGTCAAACGTGCTTCCGACAGGACTCTGTTGAAATTTTCAAGGTGGCGCTGTGGAGCCATTTTGACATTGACATGTCCAAGTCCCTTAAAATATCAAATTTTTTGCCAGTCCTGGTGAATGTGGCGATTTTGATGAGCTTTCGTGCATGTTCAGGCCCTCAAAATCGCATTTCAAAAGTCGGTAAAATAATAATAGTTAAAGCCGCAAGCGGCGATGGACGGGTCCTCGCCCTACGCTTGTCGGCCTTTGTGCACGGCAGGCTGTGGCGCAAACCTGCTCCGGGCGGGACTGGGATCTGGCATGTCGAGTTTCAGGCACATCAGAGCACGTGCGGCCTAGTTACGAGCCACTTCCTGTTTAGTGGCGAGCTGCGGCGGCGTACGTGTTGACCGGGGTGGAAACAAGCTCTGGCTGAGACTCGGAGCACGCGTGTAAAATTTCAGGCCGATTGGAGCACAGACACAGCACGTCTAATATTCTGGTGTTTTATGGCGTTGTGGCCAAATTCAGGGGGGCGCCATTTCCACGCCGTCACACTTGTGTGGACGGTTTTACTAACGTGTAATTACCACCTCCTGTAGTTTGTGCTGGCCACATTTCAGGTGTGTACGAGCATTCCTGTAGGAGGAGATAGATTCTGAAAATTGCCAAAATTCTCAGCGTGTGTTTTCAAAATGGCGGACTTCCTGTTGGGTTTAGGACTTGGTGCTGATTGATGTTTTTGTGCGTCCTGACCTGCTACATATGCCCACCGAATCTTGTAGCTGTAGGTGAAACGACCTTCCGACAGTACTGTGATAAATGTCAGAAACACCCCGAAAATGGCCAAAATGGCCATTGATCGAAATTGCACGGGCCGCCATTTCCAAACTGGGCCTCATCTGGGGAAGGTTGTGAT
>NW_007577789.1:181668-186584 GCF_000690725.1 Stegastes partitus
CATGTTTTTGGACCTTGTGGGAGGAAGCCAGAGAACCTGGAGAGAACCCACGCTGCACGGAGAGAACATGCAAACTCCACGCAGAAAGATTCCGGTGACCCCACCGGGACGCGAACCGGCGACCTTCTTGCTGCGAGGCAACAGTGCTACCAACTGCGCCACCCTGCAGCCCTAATAATAATCATAATAATAATAAATAATAATGATAAGAATAATAATCACAACGATTGCAATAGGGTCCTTGCACTGGTGTGCTCGGACCCTACAAATCCCCCCTAATAATGTTATGTGTCTGAGAAAAGTGTTACATGAAGTTGTGACCTTTCAGACAATCCTTCACAGTGTTCTCAGCGTCACCCTGTGCTGCCATCTATTGGCTTAAACAGGAGTTGCTGTTTATCTGCTATGTGAGAGTTCAGTATCATGTTCCCGACACTGAAGTTACACAACACAAGACACTGTGTTCTTATGTCTTGTTGACCTAAAATAGGACAATTAGGAGTCATTTTGTACAACAAAGTATATATAACAAGTTTTCTGAAATTGTATGTATGATTTTGCAGATGAGGTATTAGTTAGCACATCTCCACAACAGAAATCTAACATTTGAAAAAGGCAATCTCCACTTTTCTTCTCTCTTTTTCTTTTCTTTTTCCTTTTATTAATCTGACATATTAGGATCAAAAGTGTTTCTAGATTATTATATATTAATCCTAAAATGCTGTTAAGAGCCAGAAAAGAGAGAGAGAGAAAAAAAAAATCAATTTTCACCATGTTGTTATGAGTAAAATGTTCTATAATTCAGACTGTGACTGATATTTGATCAAGCCTCTCTGTAAAAATCTTAAAAATATAAATATGAATAAAACACGACAGCTGAGTGTATGTAAGTTTTACTGCAGTGGAAATGTCTGGCTCAGAGTAGGAGAAAAAATAGTTTAGAGAAAAAATATGTGTTTTATGAAAATCCATAGATCTTTATTGGAAAACATTGTTTACAGGTAAAAATTCCACTTAATAGATATCACCGTAAAACTTTTCCATTTGATTATTTACATCTACACAATATTTTTGGACAACAGTAATTTTATGTAGACATGTGCAAATGATGCACCTTTCCAGTAAATGTGTTGTAATTTGCATAAATGTGCAACAGACAAAAGCGCAGTAAAATAAACGTGTATTTTGTGCACGTTACGGAAGCAAAATATACATAAACTCTCAAAATTGACCAGTGTATGAGAAAACATGTTTGTCTTTGTAGTGTCTCACCTTAAAAGCAAGTTTTATTCTTATATTTAGATTTATTTCACACAAGCCATATACGCTATGTGAGATAACTGTGGTGTTCATTTGCATGCTGCTTGTCCAGATATGTTCATTTTATTCTCCGCCATCAATATCAGCCGACTTTATTATCTGGATAATCCTCATCAAGGCAGGCGTTTAAAGAGGTGAGATACGTGGACGCTCATTTGTGTTAATCTGCAATTAAACTAGAGCTCCTTATAAGTGTACAGAAAATACTTTTACCACTTTGAAGGGAAAGCAATCATTACCTGATATAAAAAGAGCCTCTCTAAACGATAAACACAAAGTTTCATTAACTTTTTACATCCTCCTTATAAATCTGTTGTGAAAGCCGTTTATTGTTCTTGGGCTCAGTGCAACAGTTGCTCCCGTTGTTTACATCAGTAGTAGTCGATACTTTGACTTTATCAGTGCAGACAGCTAATAAATTAAAAGAAACATAAAGCACTTCAGTGAGTGTTTGGAGGAATAGAACACCATTTTTTAAAAACATTCATTTGGTGTTTTCAGGATGCTGGTGAAGAGAGCTGACCAACACGTCGGTCCAGAATCTTCCATGTGTGTTCAAATGGGCTGAGATCTGGTGACTGCGAAGCTAAAACACACGATTCCTGTCATTTTTATTTAAACATTCAGTGTTGTCTCCCTGGAAGAGAGCAGAAATGAGAAAAGTTACATTATAGGATGAAAGTGATCAGAGAGGACAAATCGACCCGAATCACAGCAATGACACAGAGACACCATATTTCTCCACAGTAGGTGTTAATAATTCAGCTTTTTTTCATTCACCATCATCTGTATCTCATGCTGGCAAATGCAATTAAAACATGCATTTAGTCAGCTTTTGGTGAGACAATATAAACTGTCTTCTACCTGCAGAGTTCTCTCAGCTTTCAGGGGACAGATCTTTCTGGGAAATAGTTCAGGGTGACCTGAAACTGTGTGCCAAAGATAAGAAACAACAAACTTGTGCCTAACTATGCAGGGGAGGTGTGTGAAAGATGTCCTCCTCTGGACTTCTAAATAACAAAGGAGAGATGTTGGGGTTTTTTTGTGTCTCGGAGATCACTTGCAAATGTAAATACCACGGAAACACTTTCTGAGTAGTTTACTGAGAGATTTCCTCCACAACCTTCATACGCTTCACTTCAACCCATAGCTGCTTCCTCTCACTGTCATTTTTTTGCCCCATGTCTTAATATTCATTTAGATTTTTCACTCTGGTGATGATTTATCCTGATCTTAGCTTTCAGTTTTGCTCTGTTCTGTTCCTCTGAGGGTCTCTGCTGCAGCTCTCTCTTCCTCCTGACTGAGGCATCAGTTTCCTGGAGATCCAGAAGAGGCAACATAGCCGTTACACCAAAACTTTACAGTCAAATTGAAATTTATCAAGTAAAAACATATACAGTCTAATACAGAAGCCCTGTAATTTTTTAGTTTGTTTTAGGTAGTTTAGATGAGTCCGATTGGTCCTAAATTCCTTCTCCACCATGACAGCACCACAGAGGAAGTCATAAAGAATGTTGACACCATTTTTTCCACAAAATTTACTGACATAAATACTTGTAGTATTATTTAAATAGTTTTTCTTTCACGCTAAATTGCCCACTTATTGTTCCCTTGTTCCCTCACAGTCTTATTTTTCCCCCACAGTAGCCACATTCAGTTGGAACCAAACAGTGTTTTATTGCTATCCATAGTATTATGTACTGAGTACATTAGGTGTTACCTTTTACCATTACTCTATCAGTTCTTTCATCAGAATTTCTGAAACCTTGGGAATTACATAACTGAGTTCACCTTGAAGTTTCATGAATACAGTTTATGAAACAATATCTTTAGATTAACAAATTAAAGACATGCTGACTTTCAGAGCTTCTGTCTGCACTCACGTACATTTTCAGTGTTTTTACCTGCAGGCCTTGGTGGCTCAGCACTGCTCTCACACCGAACACTGACAGACAGCCTTGTTGCTACTCACTCCTTTCTCCTCTTTTTTTTTTCTGTTGTAGATGAAATCTGACTTCTGCCTTTATGAGCACAAAAACCATCACTGCATCCATAAGCCGTAATGGCAGGGGTAGAGACAAATTAATGAGATAGTCTGCACAATTACATTTTGTGTCTGCATGAGGCAGCACGCAGCTTTGCGTGTATTAGATTTCAGATGAGTCTGGCTGAGCTCGCTCTGCCACGGTGATACTGGACTGTCTGACTATCTGATTCAGTCCCCTGATGCTGATAAAGTGGTGCCAACACATGCAATCTACTGTGCTGTGTCACCGTGTACCAGCAGAAAACACAATATGTCAGTATTACACTGATGGGTAAAGCGTTTAAGCGTTCGTTTCTTCTGCAAAATATTATTTGTTCACAGTGAGGTTTGTGGATTTTGATCTGATGTTCGATTTTCTTTTAGAATTAGAATTTGAATCTCTTTTTGCTTCAAACACCATAAACCATCCACCTTTCTCATATTGGGGAAGAGGCAAAAACCCCAGTGGCGTAAGTAGATCTGATCTTTTACTTAAGTAGACACATCACTACAACAACACATCCATTTTAAATAGTAGAGAAATATTCTTAACTAAAAAAAAAGTAAAGGTATCTGTGTTTTTATCTCTGGACTAATGCTATATGATCCCTATAAGTTTTGTTTTTTATTTTTTTTATTATTTTTTATAATTGTTATTATTGCTATTTCTTCATATTTTCTATTTATTATTATTATTATTATTATTATTTCTGTAACTTATAAATAAAATATGCAGAAAAAAGTAAAGGTATTTACTTTGAAGCCAGGTGACCACAAAACTGATAAACATAACCTTCAAGTTCTGAAAATATTCTAAAGAAAACGTTTTGTTCTAATGTTTAAAGTACGTTTTAAGGATATTTCTCATCCCTGCACTGTTCCTATAAGGGTCAAAGTTAACTATAAATGTTTAGCGTGCATTTAGCACGAAAAGCACCACTGTCACTTTAAGAGTACTGCGAGTTCAGATACCGCGAGATTATAAAGTTCACGCGAGACCTGAGACACGCAGGTAAGGACGACAAAAATAACCGCGAAACGTCGGGACCGCGCAGGTGTGTATTTTGCGTTAATGGAGGAAGTACATCCAGCTAAATGGTGACAAAGCAAACAAGAAGTTACCATTGTCAGCAGAAGCGACTCTGACTGAGCTTACAGAGTAAAAAATAATGAGTTTGTATTTTTGACTATTTTTTGGAGTTTGTTGAGTTTGATGCGTGACTTCTCCGCCATGCTGTTAAATAAAATGTAAATTGTGATAAAGTACATTTCACAACAGAATCATGGTGATGTGTAATGAACATTTTCACTGTGCTTCTGCCTTGTGTAGGCGGTGGTATGCTGTATTAGGCTGCAGGTGTGTGTCGAAGCCAGCTAACGTTTTCTAAAAATTGTGGTTAAGACTCATTTGAGAGAGTTTACATTAGAATAGTATTTTGTTCATTACATATTCAACTTCATTTATGCACTTTTGATGTAAAGTCATTCTGTGAACTTTGTGGCTTCACAAAGGTGTTGAATTTTATTACTTAGAAACCCAGCCACTACTCTTAGTTGTCTACGATACTAC
>NW_007577789.1:187556-219522 GCF_000690725.1 Stegastes partitus
GTTGTATACGATACTTATCTTAGTTGTCCAGGCTACTTCTCTCAGTTACGAATGTTGTATTGGGATGTTCCCAATACAACATTCAGAAAACATTTGATTTAACAAAGTCTTTAGAGAACGAGAACGCCCTACCTGTTAAAATACAACATTCTAGTAACTAAGAAAAACAAAACACTGCTAAAAACATTACTGGACCTTGTAGATATTATCATATAGCATAACAAGCATAACAAACAAGCTACTTTGTGTTATCTGTACTACATCACTTTATATTTTATAAATATGTTTTGCATGTAAAATCCCAAAGTGTCCTGTAAATTAACTGTAGCTAAATAAATAAACAAACGTAGCTGTATGAAAAATGTATAAAAGTGTTACTCTGGCAAATATGTTGCATTAGTAACTGGCAAAAAGAAATACCTTAAAAGTATTTTCCTTTCCGTGAGCCAATACTTTAAGTTAATAAACTGTATTGGGAACAAAATCAGCGGTTGATTTATAAGGTGTTTTAAGGCGTCTGCTGTCACCATCCACTTGAACCTTATTGTCTCAATGCAGTCTGTCAGAATGGGTGCAGTACCTTTAAAATACCTCTTGGTGGGTGTCTCCAGTCGAATATCTCAGCAGCCTGAATCTATTTTTTATTTTTTTTGGCTCTTCCACCAATCAAAGGAGTTTTATAATGAAACATAATTACTGCTGAACGGAAATCACTGCCTTACAATAGACATGATTTAGCATTCAGAACGATTGTATGAATGTTTAGGATCCAAAGATGCGACTGAATCTGATAATCTACTTTTTTTTTTGGTCAAAATCTAAATCTTTGCAGTGAAATATGTCTTTAGATGCTGCAATGTAGTGCAACTATGTAAATGTATTCTGTCTTGCTTTGATTTGATTGACAGGTATCCCCCAAATCCTCCAACAAGGAGAATCCAGAGGGTTATTATACAGGGTGCAGCGAGCAGTTGAGGAGTAATTTTACCCCCAGGAGTGGAAGGACCGTGCAATTTACATGTCCGTCCGCCTTGCTTATTGCACGCTCAGTAGCCAATGGGGCCTCATCTGTGGGCTTTTGGAGATTTGAGATCTTATTGTCGTTTGCTTTCATACGCCATCTGACTATATCTGACACTTCCAAGGCCGAGTGTTGCATGTGTTTATCTGCTCAAAACACATAAACAAGGTTATAGTGTTTTTCGTAATTTGGTGGAAAAATGTATTTTACGTTGCATTCTGGCCACACCAAAACCTTAAAAAATCACCTCCTCCCTTTTCATTTCCCCCCCCAATGTTTTCCCTTTTTCCTCTTGTCCTTGGGAATTCAATAATGGAATAGTGTTGCTGGAAACCTTTCCTCTATGTATTCATGTAACAAGGCTCGGCTAGTGGGTGTTATTGTATGTCCTTGAAATGATGTAGATGCTATCAGTTTCACTCCTGGCTGTGAATGTTGAACATGTGAATGAGGCAGGAGGGGGAAAAAAAAAAAAAAAAAAGATGGTTCAGTGTGATTGTAAGTGAAAGTTGCAGCAGGTGTGGCGACGACTGGAGTTGTGAGAAATGTCGAGAGCCTAAAATGAGCCTTTTTTCATGGCCTTTTTTTGTGCCTTTTCTATTGTTACCAAGGATGGGGTGGTCGATGGAATATGGAGATGGACACTAGCAAATCTGTGCATAAGAAAACCAAGGGAAGGCAAAATAATACTGGCATTAAGTCAAATGAAACCGTATCAGCAAGTATTAATAACTGCTGCAATTTTTTCTTATTTTCTGCCTTTGTAAAATTCAATTTTGACCTCTTTTAACAGCAAATGATTATTGCCTGGATGTATATTTCCATCATTTTTCCTTTTTCTGGCAGCAAATTATAGTTAGAATTCCTGTGCAGTGAGAAAACAAATCTTTTGGGCCCAAAGTCATATGACAAACATGATAAATGGACATAATTCCCCTTTTCTTGTGCTTATATTTTTTCCCCGTCTGACCCAAACAAGTCTGAGAGCCACCCCTTGACCTCCAGGCCCCTCCTCCACAGGATCCAACAGTGAATCATGTATTACATTATGCATTAACCCACCATTGACCTCTGTATGCTAAACTCGATTGCCATATTATCTCCACTGTAATGTTCTACTCTTAGTTATCTTCCTAAGACTGAATCAGATTTTGTGTCCCACTTTACCCTCAGGCATAAAAAACGGAGGAAAAAAAAAAAAAAAAGAATGACTGCTGGGTAGCATGAAGGGATGTGGGGGAGGCTGCTTGTCTCATCTAAATCACCAAAGGTAGGGAGATGCTGCATCATTAAAGAGGCCAGAACATGTTTGTTTCTCTGCTGTTGAAACAGAAAGTTTCAGATTGGGGTGTAAAACACATCACACTGTTATTTTCCCATTAGAAAGAGTGAATTCTTTCAAATTAAGTTCTTAAAAAAATGCCACTCCTGACACCTGGCACTTTGAACGTCCCTAATTATCCCGACCGGCTCGAGCAATTGTTATTGTTGGTGATCAATACGCTTGACCGATGCGCCTGCTTTACGGCTCTCACACCAAGAATAATGATAATCCCGCCGTAGTGTTTTGAAGTCAAAATAATACTAATGCTCCTAATGATGAAGCATGCTCAGAAATCCCTCCCCGTCATCCCATTGTCTCCCGTGGCGGAGAAGCTGGCCCCCGCGGCCCCATGGGAAATCTGTAATGTATTCAGCCAGGCCTTGGGAGTAAAATGAAAACAAATGTGGTGTAATAAAGGAGAGAAGATGAAGCGATTCTGTGATGATGCTCTCTACCAGCCTTATAAATCAAAATAAAAGTGGAGCAGGTCATATGTGCCCCCCTACCCTCACTGGATACACACACATACATATATATACATATACACACACACATCTATATAAATGAATGCCTACACAGTATATACGAAACAAGAAGAAAATAGAAAGTGCAAGGAACATATTGTAACATATGGTACCTTAAATCAAACACTGCTTTATGTTGCTGTTTGTGTGTTTGCATTACATCAGGTTTTTTGTTTTAAATGCATAAAATCGTACTTATTCTCTGACTTGACATGAAAACTGTGCCTGGTTATTGTCAGATTGTTGACATTTTGGTCTCAAACTTCACGCCGTCCTGTCCTGACTCTCCAAAATGTCAGCAGCACCAAAAGCAGATGGTTTTTTTTTTTTACCTCATAAACCTTCTTAACAAAGCAGCGTCTACTCATGAGCCATTATTTCGTGTCATTTGTCATGCACAAAGTGATATTTCGTGCGTGCACATGTGTTCTCCCGTCCTGTGTTTGAATTATTTTTAGCCGCCTCGAGAGGTTAAAAAAAAAAAACTATCTGGTAATTCACAAGAAAAGCAAAAGGATTAAAAAGGAGCATCTGGGGAGAAAAAAAAAAAGGATAATAATTTTGCGCAGTATAAAGGTTTCGTCTGCTTTCCTATCCTGTTAATCGTTTCGTGACCCCTCGAATTGATCTTGCAATCAACCCGCCGTTTGGAAACCACTATTACTGTAATTAAACATGACTGAGGCCGACTGTAGTGGTAGTACCGCCCAGCATCTGTAGGGGCTGCTGTGGTGTCGGTGGATTTGCGTGAAGCCGGTGGGCCGCCTGAACAGAGCGACTGTGAGGTTTGATGATGGTACAGTAGCAAGAAGCTCTCATTAGACCGAAAATCCAAAAGATTCAAATGTGGCGGGGGGGAAAAAAAAAAAGAACCCAAACAGCTGGTTATCTTGGCCCAGATTTTAAGCAGGTGATTGAAGACTCGAAGATTCATTGACAGGGCAATTAGGGTTGATTTGAAAATTGTCGCCCTCGAATACCCAGTGAGTTTTAAGGTCAATAACAAGAGAGGATTTTTTCTTTATTTATTACCATTTATTTGGGACACTTTCTGCTCTAGCGCACCAGAACCTCCTTCAGACCCCTTTCAAACCCTGCAAACTTTGAAGACGGATTTGAGGACTTTCTCCTGACAAGTTGGCTGCTTATTACGTGGATAAAGAATAATAAACAGAGGGTACGATAAATAATTGATGCCTAATAAGTTGAAGGAGAGTACACCAGGGTTCCGTTTTTTGTTTTTTTTTCTTATATTTTTCAGGCCAAGAATAGAGAAAGCCTGCCCGAGTTGTTTATTTCCTCCCTCCTTTCTTTCTTTTCATGTCCTTCTCATTTTACGAGCCATGAGTCAACACAGCACACGTAAATGATATTTTGACACAGAGATCCATGAATAATGTATTTGAATTTACTTTTATGCCAGAGTTAGACCCCTCTCAGCACCCTCTCTCTCTCTCTCTCTCCCCACCTTACCTATTTTTTTTTATTTCCACCCCCTTTTTCTCCCCTCCTCTCAGTCCCTACTCCCCCATTTTCCTCTTCATCCTACCCTCCTCCTCCTCCTTATCCCCCCTCTTTCTCTCTTCACTATTCATCCTCATCAGAGCTCAACCTTATTTCTTCTCTCCAGGACCCTCCCCTCCTTTTTTCTTCCCCCCTTTCTGCCTCTGCTCTCTCTCTCTCCCTCTCTTTCCTCCTACACCTCCATCAGACAGCAGACAGAAAACAGTACGGGATCATTTTAGAGCTGAAGATCGACCACATCAGTGTTTCTTATCCAGGGCCCAGCGCAGTTGGCTGCTCACTGATACATTTTTATAATCATGAGCTCAGGAATTGGGACAGACACAGGTGAGAGATTTTTTTGCAAAAGTTACTGAGTAAAAAAAAAAAGAAGAAAAAAGCAAAGAAAAAGATTGACTTACAGGCTTACTTACTGATTTACCACAGCCCAGTGAGCTGAAATATGGGTAAATAAAGTAAAAAGAAGATGAAGAACTGTGAAGGAAGAATAGTTCGACCTAGACTTTAAGGACATTTCTTAACTGCTTCAAAAAAAAGGTTCTTTACATACGTCGCTTTGCACGACATAATAAAGGCCTGTAAGGTCAGGAAAGGCCCCAACAGCGAGCATCGATCGGGTGTCTGAATTAATCATCCATAACTTGATCCGTTCCGATAAAGTCATCAGCGGCCCGGCGTACTGCGTGATCAGCAGCCATCATTCTCTCCCCCGCCACGTCGCTGATGTGTAGCCCCAGGCCCGCCGAACCGCCAGACACCGCCGTGTTTTAAAAGCAAATTAAAAACATTTATTCTGCCGCTAAATAGCTCGCTTGTAGTCGCTGCAAACAGAAAATAGAAGGGCGGGAGGGGGGAAGTACTGCTGAGGTTCAGGTGTGCTCTGACCGTCTCATTATCGTCTCCATCATTTTTCTGTTTCAGCTTCCCCACGTACACATTATCAGTATCATCAACCCTCGAAGCTAAAGTCCATGTACAGTCACCTCCCAAGACCATGTTTTTTTTGTAAATTGTACCAGAACCCTCTTTAAAAAAACAAAATATCCTGATTTCAGTGACTGTCCAGGTAAAAGAAACACATAACAAGATGTGCAAATAATCGAATAAGTGACAGATTCAACAGCTACCGCAAAAATATCTCCGTGCAGAAGCAACTTCAGATAAAATCTTATCACAAGCTGGAGGCTGAATGTATATCGATTCGGAAGTCTTTGACATTAAAAAGTTTGGGAACCCCCCCACCTCCCCAATGATCTACACCATAATCCAGATGGTGATACCAGTCGCCGGTTGCAAGCTGTAATCTACTTATTTTACACTATTGAGTAATACAGTCCTCATCCCCCCCGGCGTGAAAATCCCTCTGCTGAGAAGTGGCATCGAAGGAAGCCGGGATGAATAATCTGCATCATCCTTCCTCTTCGTCCACAGAGTGGTTCTTCATTCATAATTTACCAGCGGCACCACCCCATTACATCTGATGAAAGCCACTGACCTGAAAATACCGAGGAGAACCAGCTCCTTCAAGTGCGGCCATGTTTGCATCCGTCCTGTGCGAGCTCACCAGCAAACATCAGTGAATGAGTCCAATGTCAACACAGAGATCTGATGTCCTCTCTTGCTCATGCAAATGGGAACACGACACCGACCGGCCTTCCACGGAGGTATCTTCTATTTGACTGAAGCACTGTAACACCACCACAAACGTAATACACGTTTATAGATCCTATTATATGAGTACAAAGAGACTGGGCCTGATACGTAGCAGCAAGATGCACGCTGATCAAATGTTTTGATAATTCGGCAAATTGCAGGGGCGTCTTGTAAGTGTTAAAACATCAAAGAGTGCTTTCAAAAGGGTGTTTTTGACATCAACGTGCATTCCAGTGCGTACAGTACAGAAGGCATGTGTCCACGCCTTATTGGAAAGTCAAAAGTATTAAATGCGTTTCTCCACGGCTCTTTTTTTTTTTTTTTTCTCCCACTGCTGTGACCCAGAAACTGCATTTTCCCAGTGGTATTTGAAAAGTGCAAAGACACACAATGTGCAGTTACATTTATTTAAATTGCGACGTGTGCTTGTGTGTGTGTGTGTGTGTGTGTGTGTGTGGCTTCAATTATGGTACGTTTCGTTCTGGCCATACATTTTTCCTGAGCTCAAGCCTCTTTTAGAAGGCTTGCTTTTGTTCTTCAGTGTGATTGGCTTGTGACAAACAATGGGGAAAAGCTTAGCCCACAATGACATATACACAGTAAGTTATTGCATCCTTTTCCCACAATGCATTCAAAACATAATTTAAATGGTGAGTTATTTAAAAAAAAAAAAGTGAATGTGTGATTTTTTGGGGGAGGATAGAACCTTAAAAACTTGTTATAAATAATAGTTACACAACCAGGTTTCATGTTTTCCCTCCTCTTTCTCGTAAAGCGTTTTCACATTAAGTATATAGTTGTTTAATCGCAGCTAAATGCATTAGTCACCGTGTTGGCCCAAGGCGCTCGGAGCTGCGTTCACAGTGCATCATTTGCTGCGATATCTAAAGCTACCATATCCCTTTAAGCTAGTTTCAATGACTGCATCTCTTGTTGCAGCTAAGTGAATGTTTAACAGACTTTCTAGTTCCCTCTGCAGTTTTTCATATCAAGAGATAAGCACAGTTGAAAAACCTCCAACCCCCCCCCACCACCACCACCACCAATGACAAGTCAACAAAAAGAGGAAGTGTTGTAAGGACGTCCCATCCTGTATCAGAATGCCAATCAGCATATATTGTGAACCTTAGTGTAACTTCAGCTCACCACATGAGTCATCTGGGATTATGAGTCATGTTCTAGCTCAGTACAACAAGCTTTACCACACACCTACAGACAGGGAAACTTCTCACAAAAGTTAACGCCACAGTGTGCTTGAGACTGTTGACGACACTAAAACTGGGACAATTGCTTCTTCTTCTTCTTCTTTTTATTTTTTTTTAGTGCAGCCCAAATTCTCTAAAAGATGAATTAGATCCTGTTTAACCTGATTGAAGAAGCTGAACAATCTCCTCGGCTGTGGGGAAATGGGGATGTTGCCTCTGACCTTTTAAACTTTGCAGCTTAGATGTTTAGATAAATCTCTGACTAATAGTGATCAAGCTTTTTAGATAGACAGTAATAGAAATAGAGCGTATAACCCAAATGTATTCACGTTTAATTTTAGTCATACGTTGCATATAAATGCATCGGATCCAACATCCTTACATGTGAAGTCACTCAGCGCCACTCAAACCTAAACATGCAGGAACACAGGCCCTCGACTCAGGCTTAATCAAGTAAACTTCATCTGAATTTGCAACCTCTCTTTGAAATGGATGCATCTGTGCCATTATAGGGAAATAATTGTGGCCACTTTCATCCCGCGCGCAATTAGTATCTCTTCTGTGAAGTCGTCAGTCACTTAAAGGACAAGGGCAGACAGAACCTTTGTCACTTTAATCATTCCTCTGTCTCTTTTTTTTCCTTCTTCCCCCCTCCACACTGGAATCGAATGAGTTCCCACAGTTGAATGTCAACAACTCAGCGCGTCCTTCAGGCCTATTTCACATCATTAGCGCTCTTCTTTGAGTTGATATTGTGACACTATCAACCTGTGATGTATGTTGGGGCTGTTAGGAGCAGCGTGGACAATGTTTTGTGTTATTTCCAACACAGATTCTGCCTGAGACATCGCTTGCGCTGCAACAGTAAATGCTTTAAGAGCATTGTGTTGTGCAGAATTACAGTACATAGAATCAGAATTAGTGAGGCTATAAATGTGTGCAGAATGTAATTATAGTGAATATGGACAACACAACAACTAGAAAGATGCTCTGAGTAACGGCTAATGAAGTGATGAACAATGATTTGTTTATCACTGACACTGGCTAGAAAAGAAAGGTAGCAACCTGTTAGCACAGAGTGTTGTATTTACAGAACAGTGCAGAAATATTGACGGTTGCAGTTCAGCGTTTAAAATATGGAGAAATCCTAAATCACCGCATCATGTACAGAGTAGCTTCAATTGGGCTACATAAAAATAAATCAATGAATTAGCTCCTCCTGGACCAGCAGCAACATTAAATGCTGCTTTCAAATGAAGGCAGCAGCAACAGTAGGACAATAATAGAATATTCTGAAAGTAAAAAGTGCTTTTGCTTTTCTAAACAGTATGCTGATCACACACTGGTGCTGGGCTGCAAGGTGGAAAAGTGGTTAGCACTGTTGCCTCGCAGCAAGAAGGTCGCCGGTTCGCATCCCGGTGAGGACACCCGGGATCTTTCTGCGTGGAGTTTGCATGTTCTCCCCGTGCAGCGTGAGTTCTTCCTCCCACACAGTACAACAACATGTTGAGGTTAACTGGTGATTTTAATTGTCCGTAGGTGTGAATGTGGGTGTGCTTGGTTGTCTGTAGCCCTGTGATGGACTGGTGTCCTGTCCCTCGTGACCGTAGTGAGGATTAAGGGGTGTATAGATATTGGATGGATGAACAATTTGGTAAATTTTAATTTCAGTATTTTTACATGTAAAAGTGTATTTTTATATTCACATGTTGCTGAAAATCAAAACCCAGCATGGAAAATGTTAGTAAATTCTATTTTTTTTTCAACTTGAATGAGCATTATTGTTGTTTAAACACATGGCATCTCTACAACAGAGTCAAACAACCAAGCACAACTATATTGGAGATGACAATGTGCAGATCAAGAGTGGAGTCTTAGACTAGAAATCCCAAGTCGGTGATGAACCCTGCTTCTGCATTGCACATGGAGTTATTGAGGGTGTCAGTGCTGAAGTTGGTGGACATTTTGGGGCACGTTGTCACACACATCTGTCCAGAGCTGTCTGGAACAATTTCTCAGACGACAAACGGTGGAGTCGTGGAATTAAAGCGTCTGATTATGGCTCTAAATGACATCTCCTGTCATCTGTGGCGCCATGTGATTTGAATAAAGCTGCATTTTAAGGTCACCTTTTATAGTCGCTGGTCAAAGGAGTGTGTGTTTACTGCTCGTGCTATCTGACTGCTGTCCTTTAAAACCACGCCTGACAATAATGGGGATTAACGCAACGAGAATTTGTCAGCAGCAGTTAAACAGCTCACAAAGTTTTTGTGCACAGTTGGAACAACAACTGTGGAACATCGTTTCTAACAATAGCAGTGACGTTATTAGCCTTTACACCGAGTCAGAAAGGACGACCATATTTTCACACATTTCTACCACCATTCCCTGACTTTGTTTCGCTATCAGTCACAGACAACAGCGACTTTTTGTCTCCTTGCAAAGAAGTTAATCTTTGATGAACACAGTCAGCCTTTGTAGCGCTGCAGCGAAACGGCCTGAACCACAGATACAGTTTGACTCCCCACCCCACCCCCCCTACCCCGCACACCTCCTAATAAAACTGATTTGCTCTGGCATGTATTGTTTTGAAAAATAAATCAGTCGACTCTTTCCACTTCATGCACTCGTGACATCATTTGTTTCCCCTCTTAACTCAATTATTGTCACTTAGTTCATCTGAAGGCCAACAATGACCTGTAGCTGCAGTACACAGGGCCCCTTCCTCTTCTTCTTCTTCTTCTCTGCAGCATGACGGAAAGGAGCAGGAAACGGTTAACGCCTTGAGGAGCCTGTAAGTTTGTCTAAGTTAAATACAAGAGAGAATATTATCCGCCTTATTTTTCTGTCACCCAATCCTCTTTTGCCCGCCTCGAAAATAAGCTTTAAGGTAATTGTGTCATTGTGTCATAAGGCACAGGAAAAATGGTAATCCATTAAATTGTGTTCTCTGTTCTCTGTTGCTTTTGTAGTACAGAGCGGCATCACAGGATTTTGGAAAGGTGAATTATAAATAATTACCTTTGATCCAGAAAGCCTGACGAGTAATAACATTTAATGCTATAGCTGATCAATGAAACTCCGGCTTCAGGTTTTTTTTTTTTTTTATGTCTGAAAAATCTTTTTTGTTGTTTTTTTTTTTCCCAGAAGGTGCCAGCTAGTTTAATGTTTATCGTGATTTGCTGTGTTGCTGCGGTGTTTGTTCACTTTAGTTTGACCTTTAACCTTCGCCGCCCGACAAGTTCATCGGCAACCGAAAGTACTGCAGTTCGGATGCAAACCATTTAATGCTATAGGCGATAAATAATTCAGCCTTAAACACGAGAGGGACCACATGTTATTGAACGCACTTATTCGAAAAGGTCTTTGTTGTGTCAATTAGTTGATTAAGTATCATCTACTCGGCCTGTCGCAGTCGGGGGAACCAGATCTGTTTTTAAACGGATTCATATTACAGGTGCAGTGGGGAGCAGGAGAAAGGGGACATTTTCAATTACATGTCAGCGTATGTGACTGACAGTGAGCCACCATTTGATCAGGCTTTTACTTTAATTGCTTGCATTTCATTAAGTATAATCATTTATGGTGGAATTTAATCAGCGAGGATTCAGCTACGTACCGCTTGGACTGGGAAAAGAAAAACAGACAGCAGAATTTGCTCCATTTAAAGTATGAGAGGCTTCAGACGGCCTCATCATCAGGCTTAATTTAACTGTAAAAATGAACAATATAGTGGTGTTTAATTTGGTTCATGCCACATGATACAGGATTCTTCTTTTTTTTTTTTTTACATTTTGCACGTGCTTGCCAAAGCTATTAGCTGAGGAAGTGTACAAACGGCATCAAATTACTGAACAACATTATTATTATTAATAATTAACAATGAAAGCCTAAACAGTGGCAGCGATCACCTCTAACAATGTTAGGGGGCTTAAAAGAAACTTGAAATCCTCTCAGAGAACTGAAACCCTTTGTTTTTAAAAGCCATTTCTTCCCACACAAAAATACTTTCTTCCTACACAAAATCTCTTGGATGCCTACGGTAGATGCGATCATTTGCAGACTGGAGGACAACAACGGCGAAAGAACAAGGACACAAGAGTGAGCCAGTGAGCGAGACACAGAGAGGAAGCCCTGAGCCGAGCCTTATGATGAGTGCCACAGCAGGAAGCCTTCATCCTCCTAAATATTTAGCAAGCACCTGATTCTCAGCTGATAGTCCAGACCTGGCCTTATTAGGTCAGGGGCATCACAAGACCTGATCCTCTACCACCTGCCAGAAGGACACACTTTAACAGCTTGTCTCTTTCTCTGTCAGATTCTCTGGTTCACCTGCAAGGAGGAAATCATTTTGCAGAGAACCAGATTATCCCTTCAAACTGATGGAAGATATGTCACCTGTGGATTTGTCAAAATCTTCAGTTTGCTGATCAAACACAATTTTTAATCCAAAATATGAGTGCTGATAATAACTGCACTGTGAGAATTTCTGTCTATCAGCAAAGCAGGGAATAATCAGGCGTCCCAAATTACAAAAAAATATACATTTTCTAACTTATCTAATTGGAGCATTGGAGGTATTCATGATCAGGTTTTTGAGATTTATGTCTGAGAGTTGAGCTACATGCAGGTCAGTTTTGATCTGAACTTCTTCCTCCCACACATTCATGTTGAATTTTTAAAAATCTAAAAATTTCAAGGCTCTAAAGATACCACAAGCAAAAATCCATACGCTGACATTAGAAACATGGATCTCAGACACTGATATTTCAATACCTGGGTGACTTAAAGTAATCTGCTTTTCTAAAGTGATCACACCAGGAGGACTGGAGAAAAAAAAAACACACATCCCTACCTGACAGCTTTATTTCATATTACTTGCATTGTTTATTGCAAATGGTTCTGCTAGTCTGTGTTTCCTGCTAATTAGCAAATGTGAGCATGCTAACTCTGTAGCAGTGACGATGGTAAACAATATACCTGCTTTAAACCAGCCTGTTAGCGACCAGCACTGTCTAAATACAGCTTCACCGTGCAGCTATCTTGGCTGTAGACCCCTAGGCTGTGTTCACATCACCAGCAGCGCTCTCATTTTTAGGGACCAGTCTGTCCACACTGTGCAGGGAACACACAGCAAAACAGGTCATTTGCTGCAATGTGGTATTACCTGGCAACTGCATCATCCAATCAAATACACCAACAGAGTAAATTATCTTCTTTTCTGCCTTAGAAAAACAAGTTTTAAATCTAATTTCTCATGTCATAACTAGAAAAAGGGCACTTTTAGCTAATTCTGCACAAAAAATCTTGGAACTAATTTTCACATATTGAGTTAATCAGATATGGCTTGAAGGACAAGGTGGCGTGACCGGTGACAACAAAGGGCCACATTTCACACACCAGCGTTATTCAAAACACAATGCAAAATCGAGGAGCTATTGGCATGAAATCATTTCAGACAGCATGGTGCGACAGACAGTCTGCCATGTGATGCTTTAGGCTGATGTGTCGGACGACGTGATCATGGCCCCCCAACATGTCCGTCAACTTCACCCAGCCCGAGTCGGACAATATTCCACAAGCAGCATCGACAAACCTATTAACTGCCATTTTAAACACACTGTGCACTTGGTTGCTTCACAACATCCATTCAGTTGTTGAGAAACTTCTATGCTAAAAAGAACGGATAGAATTTAATGAGATATTCTGGACATTTTTGGTCATGTGAACACCAGATTTCTACTTTTTACTGTGTGATTGTTGCAACAAAAGATAAAATATTTGCCATTGTGATTGTTTTCTTTGAGTTTTACAGTTCTTTGGTGTCTGGTAAACCTTTAAATGCATTAGTTTATTGGTCAAACTGGAATGGATTATTTAACAACATGCCCCCACTAATGCATCTGCCTGCACTGTTTTAATGCAGGAACATATTTGTCTGAGTCCTCACTCATTCTTGGTTTTATTGTGACCATATTCAGGATTTTTCGAAGTGACTTTTTGCTTTTTATAACAACAAAATCCACTATGTGTTGGTTTCATCATCAGACCCATTCTAGATTTAGCTTGTTAAGGTTTGTTCGCTCTGAGACAGTATGGTATAGGCCTGCTATTTTCACCCCGTGTCATCTCGCTGCAAATCCACTCAATTTGGAACAAAATGCCACAGATGAGCAGAAATAGATGGTAAAACTGCAGGAGACAGGCGTAAACAAAACCTTTTCTTTGACTGCCTTCTCTGACATTGTTTCTCAGTAAGAAATGAAGGTGGGGGGGGGGAGACGTACGGCGGCTTCATTCATCCTATATGCATGACGCCTTGTGTGGGTGTTCACCTAACAGATGGACATCCTGATCTAAATTATAATCAGGTTATCCAGTGAGAAAGAGGGACAGCTCATCTTTGATGGGCATGTAATTTGCATAAAAGTACGTACTACGGTGAAACCCCCTCCCAGCGCTTGTGACATATGCCTTCAGTTCATGTTATTTAGGAATGCACAATGACACAATGACAAGACAACAGGCAGTTTTGTTTTTTTTTAAGAGAAAATAATTCAGAAGCTTTGGAGGGACGCAGTTCACTCCTCTTGTGCCATTTGGTTTTCATAAACAGCACAGCTCTAAGTGCTGCTAATACTTTGTGAATCACTTTGTTCTTGTTTGCCAGAACAGTGTTCAGTAGCAGCCTCTGGGGCTTGTCTACAGTCAAACAGGCTTTTTCCTCTCTTCCTCTGTTTTCTGTCACTTTTAAGTGATCGGAGACAAGGGTGAAGAATGTCAGCAACAGCAGCTGTAAAGGAGTGTGTCGTCTGTTGATGCTGGTCTCTCCTGGCACATGTAAGAGCTGTCACTTTTCCTTTCAATCACAATATCTCGAGTGTCAAAACACGGAAGCGGCGATGAAACTGAAATGAAATCTTTGACCACACTTTTCAGAAATCTTTTCAAAATATTACTTCAGATCTGAGCATTAAAAAAAATACAAAACTGATGCCAGAACTTATTAGTGATTCATTTAAAAAAAAAAAAAAAGCATGCATCAGAATAAAACTGTTAAATTAGAGGTAGAAGGGGGAAAAAAAAATCTTGCTGTGTTTATTTTCTTAGTTTCCTGTGCTTACTCTTTTGTATCGTAATGGCAGTATTTTCACAATGTTCCCCACCATCTGTGGGAATGTGATACCTTTCTATAGCAGAGTAAAAGAGGGGTGGGGGGGAGGAAGTGGTGTTCTCTAATCCCAGAATCCCTCACATCGAATCATGCAAATTTGGTGCACTTTGAAGCGAATCCAGCTCCTACCATATGCAGAGTGAAAACAACAATCTATTATGCATGCATTGCACCAAGCTTATGGTAATGTTATTTCACTGCTATTCCTATAAAGTCAAATTTGCAGATGCACAACATATCTAAAGTTTCTTTTAAAATATTATTTGTCTCATTGTGGTGTGTATTTGTGAATAACAAGCGAAGTGTTTGGAGGTAGCTGCTGGGATCTGTTTGTGTCTCGCTATGGAAGTGATGCTTGAAAATTGGATGGGTGATATTTTCTTCTTCCAATCTGTGTTTGAGAGGTTGTATTTTTTCCTGTATTCACACTGAGTATGTTCTTATGATTCAAGTTTTTTTTTTTTTTTTTTTTTTGCACTCTAAATACAACGGCACAATTGAAACTCTCCTGCAACACAATGCTATTTGTTTTTTCATGGTGTTTTGTCGCTCCCGAGCGCCGAGGAGCTTAGCGTTCGTGATGTCTTTGTCATGTTGTCATCGGCAACACACCATGTTATCCTATCAGGAAAGGGATGAAGTTAGAGATCTGCATCAGCCACAAATAAACTTTTAATGACAAGGTATGTGTTTAAGCTCTCAGGCTGCTCATCACAACATACTGCTCGGCACTCTCTCATTGTATTTCTACAAGCCAAAAAGCTGTCAGAGCGCTTTGTTGCTCTCTCTGTCTACGGGTGGATTAAGAACACAACATCAATGATATTTCCATTTGTTCAATGGATAATTAGGGCCCACGACATGCCAAGAATCATTTTCCATCTTGGCTCATCCTAATTTGGGGGAGGAATCATGCAAAGTGTAATTGGCAAGACGAGATGTGACTGGTGTCTCCCAAGCGGATCCGCGCTTTGTTACAACATGCAGTTCTTAATGAAGAGACCAGTAGCTCGCTTGATTATGTGGTGTTGTAATATAAAAATCATATGCATAAACCTTCCAACGCTGTGCAAGTAAACTAAATTAAAACTTAAGTCATTACCTGACAGCTCTATCTATCTAACTATCCAGCTGAAGTTTCATCTTTTTCTCACTCGGAGCACATTTAAAGGAAAAAACTTCACAAAGAGCAACATCAGCAGGTTTGAGCCGGCCCGGGTCAGTGGGGGTGGTGCTGAAGAAGGGACATTGAACCACTGAAAAAAAAAAAAAAAAAAAAAGACACACACACACATATGTATGCACACAGGCACACTTTGCGGTGTACCTGTGACAATCCTGCTTTGACAAATGAAAGGGTGTCAAACAGTTTCTTGTTGACTATGAAACCTTCGCACACTGAAACAAAGCTTTCCTGTATCGTTGCATGTGACAAACTTTGTACATACACAGTGAGTGCAGAATGACAGTGTTTAGGTGATGCTCTGTGCCAGTGATGGATACTGAGTTGGTTTGACGTATGTTTCTTGCAGTTAACCCTTTATAGGGCACTCCTTGAAATATTTGGAAAATGAAAATTTCAACCCTATTGAAGGATATTTGAAGATATTGTTACTTTTGTGACTTAAAAAAAAAAGTTGCAAATCAAGATTAATAAAGTGAACATATATGGTAACTTGCTCGTGTACGGTTTTAAAAAAAAAAGGGAATTTATAATAAATAAAAGAAAAAGTAAAAAAAAGAAAAACTGCAAAAAACATTTATTTAGAAGCTTTTTAGTTTGAGGTAATGACACTTACACAACAAATAATAAAGTATTTATAAAGTGCTTGGCAAGTCAATTTGATGACGTTTTTCTTGGGGTAGTGGTATTAGTGGCACAAATCTCAACAAATAAATCAAAGTGGAGTTCAATGCAAACCAGTAACAAAGTGTTTATAAAGGAACATTTGTTCAGTGACATTTTTCCTAAGGCAGTGATATTGGCTCTAGTATAAAAACTAAATCAAAGTGCACATGGCTTTTCAACCTCAAGGAGAAACACAGGGTGGACATACTGAACGTCCAAGGAAGTTACCATATATGATCACTTGCCCCATCAAGGGTTTGACACATTACGGAGACTTTAAAACATCCCCTCTGCCTGCAGTCTTCCCTTTACGTTAGGGTTAATTAAGACTGATATCTTCCTTTTAGCTCCATCTCGCAGTACCGGTTTATTTCATCTCTTCCTTCGAGCTTGATGTTCAGACCAATAGAAAGTTTCAAATTCCTTAAAAGGCTTTTATGCCAGCATCGTTCCTTCAAGTGAAACAATTTTGTGCATCATTTTATTCAATTTTCGACAAAATTCAGCTTGACTTGTTCTGTATCTTTTGAAACTTCTCCACTAGAATTTAAAACAAAGCTCTCTGCGTTTTGAACAATGTTTGGCTGCACAGCATGAGCTTGTAATGGCTTGGCCGCCAACAGGTCGGAGTGATTTACATGTTAAAGGTTTTCGCGCACATACATGATTCAGCCGTGATGCACAGGCACACTGTGCATACACAACAGCAGCACATACATACGCATGCAGACACAGCCGCGTCCGCACACCCATTATGCACTAAAAGCCTCGTAGCATGAGTGTACACCTTATAAATCCACAGGATTTGGGGAATAAAACTGTTAACCTACTGTTGAGAGTGAGTGCAGCTCTGCAGGGGCAGCTGCATATCATGCAGGATGAGAGACGGGACGTGGGGTGGCTTTATCGCTCAAACTGGCCTCATGGAGCCCGGTACTCTCTGCCAGCCAGACTCCAAGTTATTCTATGCCAGTGGAGCATTGATTTTCCACACTGTTAGCTCACATTATTCCCCCTTTCCTCAGAGGAAAATTGCCGGGATGAAAAAAAAGGACTCCCTGTGATCGATTGGTCCACTGCGCTACTGTATTCAGGTTACAAACTGAGGGAGATGAGGGGAGAGGGAGGGCAGGGAGGGAGTGATGGAGGATGAAGACCGAGGTAAATATGGACTATACAACTAGGACTAAGGAGGAACAGGACTACGACAGTGCACAGGTACTTGCTTTCACCCCTTTGGCATCTATTATTGTTATTAAATAAAAATCACTACTCTGCACTTTTGTACGTGAGTGTTTTGTCCTAATCCCTATAGAGGCAGCTTCCACACACAAGAGCAGAAGATGCAGTCTATCGGTTAAGACCTATAAAACTTACAGAGTCCTTTTGATTGACATTAGTCCCTCCAAAAAGGAGGTTTCTACTTGAATTTGACTTCAAAATTAATGTGGGCTAGCTATAATCTTACAATATCTGTTTCTGTGAATCTTCATTGAAAGCATTTCTCCAGTTTTTTACCACGTTTCTTTATTTTACAATAATTCTGGATACAAGGTCAACAGCTCCAATAAGCAACAAAAGACAACATAATAGCCTTTTTTTTCTTGCTGGAAAACGTGGCAACAAAGAACATCAAGTGTATGGAGATGGTATTAAAATAGCCCATGCCATCAACAGCCAGTCACTTAGCCATTTCCTATTAATAAATAATGCTTTGTCTTCCTCCCAGCCATTGCTTCTACTAGTTTTAAATGGTATACATTTTCATTAATGTCAGTGGGTTCTTCTTTATTGTGCCATCTTGCATGTTAGGTGAGCCTTTCTCTCAGCCTCTCAAGAACATTATGTTAGCAGTGATGCATGCGAACTCATTTTCACATGATGGATGCGAACGGATGAGGAGCGGCACAATGGCCCATACAGCAGCTCATCAGCCGGTGTGAGAACAGAAACGGTTTACCGCGAAAACACAGCGTCATGTTTGGTAGTCAGTCAGTTGGTCCACCGCACTGGTCCAGACTGAAACATCTAAATGACTATTAGACGTAAACATACAGTAAGTTTGCTGTTTAACATTATCTGGTCCTATATTTTGGTTCATGACACCTGCAAACATGTCATATCAGCCTCAGATGCTCTTTGTGTTTGTAATAATTCGGAAAAACTAGCACGCTAACACGCTAAATTAAGATAGTGACTGAGGTCAACATAAAACCTCCCACTTAGACCTGGTGGCCCAAGAAGCCCAGCTGCTCTCTCAGATTGTCTCACAGATATCACAGAATCCTTTAGTTAAACTATTCAGTATCAAATATGATTCTGTCCAGTGCCACAAAAATAAAAAAAAAAAAAAATCTGTCTCAGTAAAAATAGCCTTGGTCCACCGCCACCCAACATAAAATTTACTGCCAAAAATCTGGGAGTCCTTCTTGATTCCAATTTAGCCTTTGACCCCCATGTTAAAAATATTTTTGAAAAATATTCATACCATATCCAGACTAAAATCATTTCTTTCACACTCAGATCTGGAAAAAGTGATTCATGCATTCATTTTCTCACGGCTTGCATAACTGTAATGTCTTCCTTTCAACCACAAGTCGTTGTTTCGCCTCACACGCCAGTTCAGAATGCAGCAGCTTGCCTTCGCGCTGTCTGAACTGCATGTGGTCACACACAAACATCATTTAGAGAAATCTTTTTCCACATTTCAGCACCAACACTGGTCCAAACACATCAGCAAAAGCAAAACACACACAGTTTGCGTGCCAAAATTAAAGCACATCTTTGCCTTTTGATTTGACATCTTTTAAGCTACGAACCAAAATGTCCCTAAAAATAAAACTCTACTGCCATGAAAACAGACTAACAGCACATATTAACGAGGCTCACCGGTAATCAGTGTGATTTAACAAAATGTCAACAGGAGCTGAAGTTTAGTTTGTTCCTTCCAGCTGTTTGTAGGAGACTTTCCTCTGAGTTTATTAAACACCTGCAGTGTTAAACAGCAGCAGGATCCATATGACCTTACGCATTTACAATGGAGCAACAGCATCAATGAATTCAATAAATACTTAAACTATTAACTAAATTATTCCAGGCATGCAGGCGGGATCCATCACAACTAACTCTGTGTACTTTTCTTTACATCAGTTCGATGAGTCGTCACAGAGTCACAGTTTATCAGCTACAGTTAAATCATTTCAATCATCGGTTTGCATCTTAGTCTCCATCACAGGTGTCAGGATGCTGTTTATAGTGGTAGTTAGATTATCATCACACATGGATCGACTGTTCAGTGATTAGAGAAACCCTTAATAAACTAGACTATTAGTTTTGCTTAAAAATTAGTTTTTTGTTTATTATTGCATTGTTACGTATTATTGATCACTCTGTCCTACATGAACGATACTAAAATACTAGGAAAGTTACCTCTATGTTATTGACAGGATGCCGTCACTTTAACAGACTGAAACCAGCAATGTTATGTATCCCATGTCTGAAAAAGGTTTGTCTTAAATTGTCATTAGTCTTAACGTTATTACACTTCTTATTTAAAAAATTGACTTTGTACTCAGTATTTTGGCATGCTGAATATTTCTATATAGTATATAAATGATCAGGGCTGCAAGGTGGATCAGTGGTTTGCATCATTGCCTCACAGCAAGCAGGTCGTCAGTTTGCATCCCGGTGAGGACACCCGGGATCTTTCTGCGTGGAGTTAGCGTGGGTTCTCTCCGGGTTCTCCGGCTTCCTCCCACACAGTCCAAAAACATGTTGAGGTTAATTGGTGATTCTAAATTGTCCATAGGTGTGAATGTGAGTGTGCTTGGTTGTCTGTCTCTAAGTGTAGCCCTGTGATAGACTGGTGACCTGTCCAGGGTGTCTCCTGCCTTCACCCTGAGTCAGCTGGGATAGACTCCAGCCCCCCATGACCCTAGTGAGGATTAAGCGGTGTATAGATAATAGATGGATATAAATTGTCTGTTTTACAGTAAACAAGAGTAGAATTTCATTTGTGATGCTCACAGCTTAAAAGATGTTTGACTTTGCTAAAGCAGTGCCCTTGTTCAGATGGCTCATCGACAGAAGGCAAAATCTGTTCCTGTTGAGGAGAAGTCACTCATCCAGAGCACCAACGACACTGATTCTGCAAAGAGTTTCTGCTGCTTTTGAATGCGTTGAGCACCATAAACAAAATCCCTCTTACCTCCACTGTGGTGGCAGAAGTCTCAGAGACAAGTGTCTCAAAAACAAATAAAACCCAAACTGTTTTCGTGTTTAGATAGCATTATAGGCAAATTAGGATGAGGGGCGAGGGAGTGCATTATTTCAGTGAAACATCGGCATGCAAACCCAAGGTCTTGTGCAGACCAGCAGGTAAACACTAGCTCTGCTCCCATGAGGAAAACCCACATCTAAAGGGTACGCTCTCATACAAGAGAAATGTGTTTTAATGAAAACATGCCCACCACATTTCTTATTTTAACACAGCCTACAATGTGTACAGAAGATCTCGTTGCAGAGTTGTGATCAGGGTCAGCTATGGACTGAGACTTATATAAACATTTGATGTTGTTTGATTGAGTTTTCCTGTTGCCATGAATAAGTCAAATCACACCATTGCTGCCAGTGATGAAGTCGCACCTTCATATTCGACAGAGCAAGAGTCCATAATTATGACAGTTTGAATATTTAATATTGCTTTCGTACATGTCAGAAGATACACGTTGTTGTTTGATAGCCATAAAGGCTTATTATGTGCTTTTAATCAGGCTATAAATTGCTGATTTGTACATTTTGTGTGTTTGTCTGCCAGTGATTGAGGATGCAGGTTTGATCAAAACTTTACAAGAGCAGCAGAAGACGTTAATAATTGAAATTGGATTTTTGTAGTCGGCTTACTGAAAGACGTTTCAGTTATTTGGAGGTGGTAGCAGTGTTTCCACTTCAGGGTGTGACTCTTACAGCGACACGTTGTACCTTGACCACAAGCTATGTTTACATGAAAAAAAAAACAGTTTCACAGATGGAAAGCAAAAAGACTTCATTATTCTCAATATGTCATGTGAGAGGTTACCAGAAAAGTTGCTTGTTTTATATCTGCAACCTTGTTCAGAAGCAAACAGTCTGTGTATGCAAATATTAATTAAAAATCAATGCTTTTAACACTATTCCAAAGACACCCAGACACAACAAAAAGCTAAATTTACATCTCAGCTTGATCTAAAAGGCCAACAATCATTGTTTTCATATTTATCTAAACAGGGCAATTCCTTCTTTTTTTTTCAGGCCAGAATGGGTGATAAGCATTGTCACTTTAATTACATCAAAGTAAATATTTCATATTGGCTAAATCAGATCTTGTGGCTTCAACATTTTTGTAAATGGAATTTTATCTGTAGCTCGGGACCATTAGTGGCACTGAGTTCTGAGGCAGCCTAGAGGATGGTAATTAAGTCCACTCAGCCGTGACTAAACATTTTTGACATTTTTCCTAGTCCGGAATGAACTGTCAGTGTGCAGAGAGAGTAACCATCTTGTCACTTTGTGTTTGTATAAGAATAGCAGAAAGCTGGGTGCTGCACTGCGAGTCCAGAGTTTCATATCAGACATTTTTCATTATCCGAAAAAAAGGAGGGAATGAAATGCAGAAAAAGAGAAAATGGTGGTGCCTTAAACATGTTTTTTTTTCTCTCTCTCTCTCTATCTGTGCATGTGTGTGGGGTGTGAGATAGAGAGAGAGAAAAGAAAGGAGACACAGACTGTAACCCATTTCTAATTCCAAGTTATTTCATTTCAAAACAGTAGTGAGGGAAGGAAGAGCAGCCCAAAAAAATACTGTATGTGTGAAAATTCAGAAACTGTTTTGAGCTCGGTTAATGCAAAGAAAAGTAGGGCACGTTTGACTTTGCTTTGCATCATGGTTTGCTGATGGATCAAAGCTGTCAGTATAGCCCAGTTTCTCATGGGTGCTTTCGTTAGATATTCTCTATATTGGTTTGGACCTTCAACCAAGGTGTGCGAGCCGCCGTGCGTTTGCGTGTGTTTGTGTGTAAGCACATTCATTAGCAGAAACTAAGGTCGATTTCAACAAAGTTACTGCATATTGTGATACATTTTGCATCTCATTTCAGAAAGGTACCAGGGTACTAATATGGTTCTCCTCTTGTACGTTGCAGATATAATGAGTTACAGTGGTATTGGAGACAAAATCCAGAGATAACAAGGTGACTTTGAACTTGCCTCTGAAGATATTCCACTGGCATCCTTAAGAAGAAGAAGAAAACAACCAATGCCTTAATAGCCAATACAAGCATTTCATCAACTTTGGTATGCTTGAGTAAATTGAATACCCCTGCTTTGCCTTTTGTTCTAGAAAATGCATCAAATTGATTGAAAGAAGCAATTACGGCACTAGGGAGCAGTATTGATTTTATGAAAGTGTGCAATTACTTTAATTGGAATAACCGTGTCTCCATTAGATGTTGCTAGTAGGCTACGTTAAAAAAAAAAAATGTCTGCATTGTATATAGTTGTTTTGATTTTGAGCAAATTCCATTTCCAGTGCAACCCAACCTTTTGTACCTGATTAGCCTGTTCATTTTCTCTTGTAACCATTTTTTTTTTCTCGGGGCATTCACCAAAACATTCACTCGACATGGCTTCAATGATAATGAAAGTCAATGGGCGCATTAGTGAAAATTCTTTCCGATGTCATATGCTCGGAGGGGTTTTTTTTTTTTCGTGCACGGTGCCAGATTTTTGCATTGCAGCAGAAGCACACAGCAAATAAGAAGCGTGTTTTATGCTTGAATCTGTTGGTTGCCAGGTAAGATTGAAATGCATCTTCTGTTCCAGCAATACTGAGTTAGAATCAGTAAAAAAAAAAAATGAAGGGGGGGGAATGAACAGTGAAGTCAAGCCTTAAATCTGGTTGCATACCATGTGACTTGACATGGAGCAACCAAATGAAAGAGAAAGTGAGAGAGAAAAAGACAGAGAGGGAGAGAGAGGAGAGAGAGAGAGAGAGAGAGAGAGAGAGAGAGCAGTACCCCCATAAAACCATCACTGCTTTCAGTTCAAATAGGTCCTATCATCTCCATGACAACAGTCGTAATGGTAACATGGAAATATATTAATGTAAAACCATGGCAACGTTCTCCAATTGAATTAAGCAGCACCTGTGCACATTACAGAAGAAGATAAAAGACAAAAGGAGCCAGCTCCTGCTTGCCAAGCAGCTGTGGCTTTCAGACCTTAAAAACCCATCTACATTTCCTGAACACATTTGTTTTCCAATGTTTCTCTGTGGCAAATTACCATAGCGTTGAGCAGTTTTTGAGGGGTTTTCTGTCCTATTTGTGCAAACAGATGAGAAACTGGATAATTATGTTCTTTTTTTCCCCCCTTCTTCTTTCTCTCTCTCTCTCCCGTCGACTGTAAACCTGGCAGCGGCGGATTAAGAGTATGTGTGTTTTACCATTAAATCGCGTAATGGCGGGACAATCATTCTGATAGGTAAAAGGGCACGGTGTTTGTGCACAAAGAGACACGCTAGACACGCGGCTATTTTGTGCTCCCCCCCTTTTTTTTTCTTCTTCTTCTTTCTTTTTTTCCATTCAAAACGCAGAGTGTGACAGAGTGAAAGTGGTTGTGTTCTGCCTTCTTTTCTGTGAGCTGAGCTAAAAAGAGAAAACATTATCTACATCACCATGCCATCAAATCTGATGGATTTTATCCCATCCCTCCTCCCTCCCTCCCTCTCCTCTCCTCCCCTCCCCTCCCTCCTCCTTCTTTCTTCTCCCTCCTCCTAGCCTCTGTGTTCACTGGTAATGGCAATGTAGCATTCTCTCACCCTTGAAAATATGAGTCTGTGTGTGTTTGTTTGTGTCTGTAGAAAGGAAAAAAAAAAAAAAAAGGGAGAAAGAAAGATAGAAGGGGTGAGGCTGGCGAGGACACGCAGCCTAAGTGAAATTACTCTTAAAAGGATATTGTTGTTCCCTGAGTGTTGAACAGCATGTTCAATGGCTATATTTTATTCATGCGAGCGAGTCATGTCCAACACAGAGACCTATACAGTACATGTACTCCGGCTCAACTCTGTCTGTCGGTGGTAGAAAATCTTCATCCTGCTGCAAGGTAGCGTCAATAAAACTCTAATCTCCAATCTCTCAAGGGATCCGATGAGAAACTATTTTCTCCACCCTGCTTTCCATTGTGCAACAATGCCACTCCTACCAGGCTGACAGAGGTTCAAACTGTCTCACTGAGTGTGCTTATACATCATAAGGCACTCAGGCCTCCCTGCAGGCACCTTTTTTTCTACAATCGGTCAAAATTGCATAAGCATCTCTTTCAAATCAGCCAGGTGTTTAATGCCGGCAAAGGAACAAAGTGGGGGATTAGCTAGAAATCAACACTGAGGGGGAAATATATATATATAGTCGAGATTGGCTTGCTAGGACACATACAGCACAACATTGTGTGTGCACTGCACCAAAAACCTTGGACTGTTCAGTTTAAAGTACCATCCAGTGACAGCGATGCTTACTTTGCAATAATTTGTTTCACACAAGCGTGAAAATGAGCAGCGAAATTGTTGCAGGTTTTTGACCGTGAAGCACATTTTTTTCCCTGCACATCTTGTAATCACAGACACTCCTCACCACATGAATCCACTTGTGTGAGTGAAATTATAATATTATTGTCCCTTTATAAAGCCAAGGTGAGAAGGCTTTAGGAGCGAAGCCTTGAGTTGTGAGCTAAATACTAAATTCACTTTGTACTCGACTGCTTGTTGGACAAAAAAAAATAAAAAATCATTTCAGTTTCTCTCATTCAGACTTCAGTTAAAAAAAAAAGAAAAAAAAAAAGAATAAAATAACTTTTTTTTTTTTATTCTCCCAGAACAGTGGCTCAGTCAGGATGTTTAGTCTTTCATATGCAAAGAATATTTTACTCCAAAATTGCAGAACTTGTGCCAATTACTCTCCCATCTGGAGTCCTGGTACAAATAATTTTATAACCATATTGCTTTATGCAGGTTCCTACTTTTGTGCAATTGTGTTGATCATAATAAACGAAGGAGAAACCAGCAAAACTTTCATCTTTTCATCAAATCTTCTCAGCTATGCCCCGGCAAACCCGCCATCCTGTTGTATTTTAAATCTGCAAAGTGTTAAGAAATGCAAAGTCTCATCATCTTGGCTGCATATTTGATGTAGATTTATAACATGTAGGTTAACATTTGCCAGTTAACCAGTGAGCAACACAACTTCGGGGTAAAATATCCAGTAAGTTTGATGATTGGTAATATCTGTGTGAGCTAATTTGCTGTCTTAGTGTCAGAAACCCTTAAACTGCCAACATGCGTTGATCAAACAGAACATCCATAACTCATCTGCAGATTTAGGGCCATAGACAGCATTTCAAATAAATTTATGGTGTTATTTTACAGCCTACAGGAGCTGGATAGAGGCCAGTGCAGGCATCATCCTTCAGCACAGATAAAGATCAAGTATGCTTCATTTAATCAGTGGATGGAACATGAGAAGCAAAAGCATTGTCTCACCACCATGCATGATGGAGATTACATGGAATCTGCATGTTTTGACTTCAGCAGAGAGGGAAAATAGAAAAACAGTTTTTGCTGTTTTCTTTTCTTTCCGATCATATCTACACATCTGCATAAATGGAAGATTTCGGCAGCAGTTTACAACAAAGCTGTGAAGGTTAACAGCGCCTGAAAAACGATGTTACGAAAATAAAATGTTGACTTATGACCAAATAAATTCCAAAAAAGTGCAGTCACTGGAAAATAAAAGGTATTTATCGGTTATTATTGCTGGTAGGTCACATAAAAAAAAAAAAAGATGCCTGAATTCAAATTAGCCTCATTTTTTTTTTCTCTTTTCCTTTTTTTCCTTCCCCAACTCAGTAAAAAAAAAAAAAAAAACTGTAATTTGAGCAACTCAAAAAGAATCCTAATTGCTCATCTGAAAGGGACCATGATTGGATGCTCAGATTTCTTTATATAGGAATGACTCACAATTCCTCCGCTTGAATAACAAACAATTTTCACTGACAAATGATGCCATGTGCCTCATTGAGTAGAAATAAGAATCGCTCCTGTTTTCCTACATGGGCACAAAAACATGCACTTAGCCATATGCACGAGATAGAATGTGTCCAAAACGGAATAAAAAAATAAAAAAGAACTCGAATGTCGCTGACGTGTTGTGATGGCGCGGGCGATCTGAACAATGCACTCTCATTTCATTGTTTCTACACAAACAGTGATTTAAAAAAAAGTAACTCACTTGACATTATCGCCATGTGAAAAAACCTTTTTAATGATATGAAAAACAGCGAAGTAAGCTCCTGCAGACTGCAATACATTCTTCTACCAAATGAGAGCTGAAATGCTATAGGCAATTAGAAGAGTCTCTTGAATTTCCTTGAAATGAAGTGCTAAATGAAACGTGGTCAGACTGACAAGTCTGCTCTCTTTCTCACTGAGCTTCTCTGTCTTCCTGCAGCCCTTCGTGCAGAGGGAGGGAAAAGGTATACACATCGCTTTTACCAAATCAAGAGTCAATGCATGTAAGCCTTGGGGTGATTTTCCTTAATTATGCTTCAGGGTGATTTGCAAGGTGGATGACACAATGAGGACATGATGTCAGTCAAATAATATCCCAGCTTTTTTTTCTTCTTCTTGCTGCTGGTTCAGATTTACAGCCGTGCTTTATCTGACTTATGTTTGGGAGTCAGCATTTTTTCCCCCCCTTGTATAGAGTAAATCAAGAAAAAAACAAACAAAAAAAAAAAACACATGGACATAATCTTTTAGTGGTTCAGATTTCCGGGGCTTAAAGTCCAGCAGCAGAGTATGGCAACTGACCACCAGGGAAACTAGGTCATGACCCCCTTGTCTGCAGAGCTGCACTCAGGACAATCTATCACCGCATCTGGTTCGATAGAAATCAAGAAAAAAAAAAAAAAAGAGAAAACATCAGCGTGTGCTTCATAATGCGTTGCCGTAGATGAAATGACAGTCGTGATAGATGGAAATTACTGCTGTTTGTAGTCTTGGATCAGGCTGTTGACACACTGCTGGTTCCCAGGCCCTGCTGAAATAAGCAGGGTCAGTGCAAACCTGGCAGGCGGGTCAAAGGTCAGCAAGCTGGTACAGAAACCAGCCCTCAAGTTTCCTCAGGTGGTGAAGAAATGCAAAGTCTTTGTTTTAGGAAGTCTGGGTGGAGTTTCCCCCAGAAACGTGACTCGTACCAACAGCACTTGTTTTCCTTTTCAAACAGGCAGTAGTGGAATTGGTATTTTATGAAATGATTTTCAATAGATGAATATTGATTCGGAGTAAATGAACAACCTTTAACATCCATCCCTGAGATGCTTTTAGCTGGATGTGCCCTGCAGGCTTTTGCAGCTTTGCAGTTATTTACAGGAAAGGTGCAGCAGACAGGTGGTGTGTGATTAGGAAGAAGCCGATCTCCTCGGTGCACACAGCTGATGGTGGTGCACACCTCGACAGTATAGTGCTGCCAATAAACTGAGAAGTAAGTCACATCATTTTGACTTGTGAATAATTATGGTTAATAAATAGATATTCGTAGTGATTCATCTTTTTGTTTACTATGTACAGTAGCTTGTGTTGCAACATATGTCTGAATTATATACATAAGGCTGAACTTTCTTGGGTTATTTGGAGGAAACTTTGAGCTTTTAGAGTTTTTGGAGTGAGAGCAACATAGACATACAACATAGTGGTATAATTTGCATGTTCTTTACTATAGCTGCCTCTAAGCATTTCAATAAATTCATCAAATTAGGCTAAAGTGCAGATATTAAAACCACAGCATGCGTTGCGCTTTGCTCTGGGTGAGTCATGTGCATCCCAGAAACAACATTTCAGAGAACTGCTGTTTACAAAAATGCTTGTTGTGTCTTTATTTAAATCCACAGTCTACATATTAGAATGACTGTATTAAATGTCTTATTTATTCAATCCTACAGTGCAACTGAAAACTTACTGACCAGTTCAATACTTAAAAAAAATAAAAAATAAAAAAATTAATGATAATTTGAACTACATTCTAAAATAATATCTGCTTGTTTTCAAAAGTTCTAACAAAACTAAAGCTGTATTTTATTTTAAAAGCTGTTCTCTGGGGTTATACTCCAACAGCCAGGCATTGTAAACCTTATCATGAAACTTGTTTAGAACCTGTGTGAAGTTTGGACTAACTTTATCCAAAGTTCATCATCGGGAGAAACTTTAAAACACATTTCTGTTGAATATCTGCAACACCCACATTTTCACCCACAAAACTTTCTGCAGATGAAACTATTGTGCTATTTTCTGTGTAACAGTTAAATAGAAAGTCTCTGTTTAGGAAATAACTATTAAATTGCGTACGTGACAGTTAAAAAAAATAAAAATAAAAATGCTGATAAACTGTTGACGAGGTAACGCAAACATCCTGAACATAATGATGCTTATTGTGGGTTTTTGCCCCCTTTTACTTCTGACTTACTTTCTCTGACTCATTCTGTTTTGCATGTTGTTCTCTGCTGACATTTGTTTCATGTGTCCTGTTTCCTTTATTTTTTTTTTTCCTTTTACTTGCATGTGTGAATAAATAAATGTTAAAGAGCACCCTAAAACCATCAGCGATGTCGTCAAGAATTAGTTGCAACAGCAAAAATTTTACTGAGACCATGTCAAAAGTGATGTAAATGACTACTAGAAAGTGCAGATCAGGAGTATTTCTCTTGCTCTTGCCAGTTTTTTTTTTTTTTTAGCATTCCAGTGCAATCTACTTGCATTATGTTTGAGTGGTTTGCAATTGAAATTCATCAGGGGTGATGTATATATGATTGTTGACAGAGAGACTTGAATGGCAATTACTGAATGGATTGTAGATTGTGCAAATCTGTGACTTAATTGTTTATGAATGCTGGTATAAATTAGTAGAGGCTCTCATGGACATATGTGGCTGCGAGCTACTCTGTGTTGTACGGTGATTTTGAAGCTACTTTAATGATGCATAAATCCAGACTAATGATGTTTAAAAAGGTCATGATAGTTTCAGAACTGCGAAAAGTTTAACGTGAGGGCACATGCGGCCGCTGTAAACGCTGCATCGTGTGTTTTTCGCTGCTCCTCTGTTTGTCAGGAGTGTGAAGTGAGCCTCAAATGAGTGCAAAACAGTCCGTGGAGATGTTCTTCTTTATCATGATGGCAGTTTTGTAAGTCATTTGTTGACATGTCGTACTGGAGTGTCTGCTTTTCACTGCTAAGAGGTTTTCAGCATTTGCTTTTTGGGGAGGTTTTTGGGATTTACTTGTCCAAGGTCATAGAAATATCACACACCGAATCTGTTCTGAGATGATTTTCAGTTTAAATTAGCGCAGCCCTCAGCAATTTCTTTTGTTGTCCCACGCTTTACTCAAATCAGGCATCATTTCTGCGGATCGCTCCGAAAGCCAAATTATCTTATCTACCTTTCATCTTCCAAATTTTTTCATCTGCATCACATTTTTTTATTTGAGATTAAAGTAGGGCTGCGTCTTTGTGCAGCACTAATTGCCAAAGAGCTTCAGTAATTAAAGGACAATAAAGCCTTAGTAGTAATTAGTTTCTCTTGTTTGGTTGCTAGCCCATCAATTGTGCTTCAATAATACTGATCATTAGCATGCGCCTGGGCAGTGAGGGATGCTGGGAAAGGAGCCCTGCACACACAGCACTCCACATTCCATTCCCATGAAGCCATGGCACCGAGCCATGTGGTTAACCCTCTGAGCGCTGGAGCCGGCAAGAGTGGCAGGACGTGCCTACCAGCGAGGGCCCGCGCTGTAAAATAAAGAGGTCTGCGCTGTAACATAATAGGCCCGCTGAAATAATGACCAGCTTTTTGGATTTTAGAAGGTTAGGGAACATAAGAAGTGCAGCAGTGGGCCGAAGCCGATGTCATGGTTTGTGTGAAAACAATTGTACCCCTCTCTGTATTACATGTTCCTTTATCCGCATGCAGGTCCAACTAATGAAAGCCTGCCTGCAACACTATTACAGAGCCATCAAGAGTCTATATTATCACCGTTTTAATGCAGATGCATCCTTAAAAACTGAAATTAGTTGTTTTTCTTTTTTTAAACAGAGCAGCACGAGGAGGCTGGAGAACATTTCAGTGCAGGCACAAGGCTGTATGGATTGTGCTGTAAACTGTGGCATAGTAATAACGCCAGGCAGCAGAAAATGTGCTCTGTTCTGTACTTTGCCTTGACATGATTGAAAGACAATGGTCCCATGGATAGGCCATTTCAACATCAAATGTGCATGCACATCACAGGGCAAGGGTGTGCTATCCATCACATTCAGTGAGCTGTCAGAGGTGGCTCTCACAGCCCCGGCTTCTACTCCACACACATTTGCAACTGTATGGCAATACAAGATTAAACCCCCTTGTACATATTCCACCCTGAGCACAGCGTGTCTTACACTTTCAGAAAGTGTGTGCGTGGTTACAAGTGTGCTGCTCTGCTCTGCTGTCCACGATTTAGTGGATTTTTTTTTGCTTGCACTTCTTTAATCAAAAATAGCATTAAAACTTTAACTACAAACACTAGCAGCAAGACAAAAAAAAAAAATCATGATTGTGGAAATAAGAACAGTTGTGAGTGATGCAACTCCAGAAAACACTTGGCTTTATAAGATTAGAAATAGTTACTCAGAGGCTTTACAGTAAATGGCAGAGAGAGAGAGAGAGAGAGAGAGCACAGAAGTCCATCCAAGTGAATTTTTGCTGCTTTGGAGTGTAAAAAATCACATTTCGAATTTTTCATTTATATGGCTCAGTATCACAAATTACAAAGTTGCTCGGGGAGCTTTACAATCTGAAGCCTGGAGCAAATGAGAAAAAATAAAAATACACAAAAACACGCTCGAACTACAAGAGATACTGTGTTTAAAAAAAAAAAAAAAGAAAAAGAAAAAACCTCCTCCCATCCGCCTTGGCACAATAGACTAACCCAAATGGAAGCCTTTATGAAGGCACTGATGGAAGCAGAGTGCGCTTTATAATGCGCGGCCGTGCACACTACTACATTTCCAGCTAATCAGGAGCGCGCAGTTGCAGAAAGGAGAGCGGTTGCCAAGGCAGCCACCAATCTCCCCTCCCCCTTCTCCCTCCGTTCCTCTTTCCCGTTTATTATCGGCAGAGGTCGCATGGCAGAGGGAAGTCCAACCACTTCTGTACTGGAACCAATGCAAGAATATGCACCTCCATAACAAAGCCTGTATGGAGTCCTGAGAAAGCAGAGAGCAGTTGTTGTGGGGGGAAGAGAGAGAGAGAAAAAAAAACAACAGAAGCTGCAGATTTGTGCAGAGTATATGTGTGTGTAATATCTCATAAGACAGGATCTAAGTTGGAGGTTTTGCATTGTTTTGCCAACACGTGCGTTTTTCAATGAATTTCCACTCGTGCGTTTTGAGTGAGTGAGTGCTTCGCATCCTGGTGCGGGGCTCTGAGGAGGGACTGCGCATCACCAGAGTTTGGTGCCGAAGTTCGGCCGCGAACGGATGTGAGGGGAAGAGTGTACCGAGTCAAACTCACCCACTTGTTTTTTTTTTCTACTTCGTTTTCTTTTTTTTTCTCTCACCGGCTTTGGCGTTTTTT
>NW_007577789.1:220297-273986 GCF_000690725.1 Stegastes partitus
TTTTTTTTTTTTTTTTTTGCCCCCTCTCTCCCTTTAGCTTTGACTTTTGGCTTCTGACCTGCCTGCACTGACTCCATTGAAGGAGCACAGGTGGCATTTAAAACAGTATCATGAGTATTTTTTGCAGTTTTTTCCAAACTGAATCAACTCAACGAGTAACAGCGAGTGCTTATCCTTGTGTAAAATAAAAGCGGACGGATGGGAGCCAACACTAGACATGTGCATATATGAGCGATTAAAACCCCACAGAGGAGGATAAGATCTCAGGAAAAGTACTAATGAGCACCATGAAGGCAACATATCCCCAGTGGAAATGTAGGAAAACTATTTAAAACTGTTGAATTAACACATATTCTACTAGTGTGAACAGCATCTCAGCCATCGTCACCCGATTTACAGTTTGTTGTCGTCTCTTACCTTGGTTGGACTATTTCAAATCGTCATGCTCAGGACCTGCTGCTGCAGTTTGTGTGAGATAAAAGATGGCTCAGAGTACTTTCTTTCTCTGTTTCTCGGATAAAAGACGGGCTTTCGGGTATGATAATGAGAGGAATAATACCAAAGACAGTTGGGGTTGTTTTGTCTGTTAATGTGTGGGCTAATGGAAAATGTCTGTAACTGAACGGAACATTCCAGTAATCAACTGAAAACATCATCTCAGGTCTTTTTCAAAATAGCGCCGCGATAATCTATATTCAGGTTCGGTTGCAATAAAGAAACGGATAAATCGGTTTTATTTACCGCCCGTCCCATCCCGTTCGATTGCACATGAAACAAGGTGCGTATAAAACATTTACCGATCAGGCACCTGTGACACACAAATGGGCTCGTATAACTGTCTTCCTACTCCTCACAGGCGATCTTTTTGTAGGTCAAATGAATTAGGATCATCCTCCATGTGGATAATCCCAAGAATATGCTGATATCCACACACTGCTTGAATCCAGGAAACAAAGTCACCAGATATTAAACGATGTAAAGAAGCTTTCACCAGGGGGGAAAGTGACACCGACTGCTGTCAGGGATACAAAAGTGTGGCACCCTTCGAAATTACACGTGTTTGTTTTGAATTATTGAAACCCCCCATATTCCATTTACTTTATTTCCACTAAGGGGAGGTATAATTTGCTCATCGTCACAACTCTTAACTACCTTCGATGCAAATGAGGCCGAGACCAGCAGGTATCTTTTGGTGTCCTGCGATCACGTGCACAAGGTCAAGTTCCTCTCCTCCGAAAGCTCATCAAACTGACTGTGGCGTGAAACAGACGTCTGACTTGTTACGTAGTCGACTGTATCCACGAGTTAGATCTGCCTGCTGCTAATCATCCCTGACAGTCTTGGTTTGGCAAGGTTCAAATTCTGCCCAGGTCTCTTTTTCTTAAGCTGCAGGGAGGCAAAAGGCTAATCATAGCATTCAGGTCAATTGTTTATAAGGGCACACTTTGCATATTCATGCGGATGTTTTGGTTTGTAGATGAAATCGTTGGTGGATTTTGTTGGCTCCCAGTTTTAGCGCCAGTATATTCAGTGGGGATGGCATAATTGGAAAAGACTCAAAATAATTTGAATAAAAAGAAGAGACCAGATGAGATTTAGCACCATTATTCCTCTTTGGCTGCTCCCGGTATTTACAAAAAAAGCAATTTCCAGTCTGAGAAAACACGTCTCCTTTTAACACTGTGAAATTAACGGTGTTAATCTGAGTCACACACAAGTTTAATTGGATAAAATGAGCATGTGTTTGTGTTTTCGCTTTACAGTGTGTTTATGTGCGAACCCATCGCGTGTGCTACTGACTCACTTTGGCTGCTGAGCGTGGACGCGAAGCGAGTTTGAGTAATTAGCAAGTTTCTGTGACTTCCAGGGAGCACGTGCTGCTGTCGTGCTTTCAGCCTTTTGTCACGCTGTTCATCCTGAGCACGTTTTTCATTCATAGTCGTTAATCTGCATGTTTGATTTCTGGCACTTTTGGATATGTTCTTTGTGGGGTTTTTTTTTTCGCACCTTATTACTGTGATCACTTCATAAATCAGGTCTCTTACAAGGGGCAGTGTTGTCCATCATCAACGAAAACAACTTGCAGGAAGGAAATGTGAACTTTTTGCTCAGACGTTTGCCATCAATTAGCCCTTGGATAACACAAATCAGTCTGTTAGCCCAATCGGTGTCTGCTAAGGCTGTATTTTCTGTGACATACTACGCAGATAAAAAGGCAGGAATGCGACAAAAAGGAGATGCATAAAATGAGCAGAGAAGGTACTTCAAGTGCAGATTGAGGTGATTCAGAAAGATCTATAAATAACGCTGAAGATGTCTACTTCAGTACTTTCAATACTCACTTTATTTCACTGTGAGTGTGACTGTCTTTTATTACTGTGGTGCACTCCCACAGCTCAGGAGAAATTACTCAAAATAATACCGTTATAGCAGCTTTGTGCACTGATGGTGATATGAAACTGTACCTTGCCTTAAAGGCTGCATGACACACACACACATATATGTATAGATCTATATATGCTGCACACATTTACAGTTTATGTGTTGTAGTAAGCATTGAAAGTAAACAGATGCATCTCCAACATGTCCAGCTGTAATTGCACTGTGGCTATGCGTTTGTCCGGCACTTTGCTCTGTGAAATGGGAACACAGTGTCTGCTCCTTTATTTGAATACCTTAATCAAACAGTGCTGACTGCTGCTGCTGCTGCTGCTGCTGCTGGGGTGAGGTGCTTGCCTACAGTATAGCAAGAGCATAGAGTACAGAGAGAGTAAGGCCTGTGTTTATACACTCAGGCCCCACCCAGCTCATATATCCTCCCAACAACTGATATCTGCTTAGATAGAGCATGACTGAAGAGCTGGCTTTGTTAGTTGGTGGTCTCCTCTGCCTCAGATAAGCCAGGGAATGATGTGCTCCATTTGAATGCCTTATCTCAGTTTTATTTTTTATTACAGGACTGCCTGTGCAAAGGTTTGATTACTTTGCATTAACATATTCAGCGAGTTTCCATCAACTGATCAGCTCGAACACACACAGGCATATTTATTTATGGTTTGACTAAATGCACACAGGTTATTTCTCTTAAACCCGGCTGACCAAAATTAACCAGCTCGTGTGAACGCCTGCTGTAGCGTACGTTGAGTGGTGTTTTCAGTATTAGCTAATGACAAACTCTGTGGTATGTGACAGAGAGGCAGAAAGGGAGAATCAAAGGATGAGCGAGAGTCAAATGGGTTGAAGTAATCAGTGGCCCAGTATGGAGACACTGTGAGTGTATGTGTGCCGGCGCATGCTAACTCGGGGCCATTCAAGCTTTTTGCTGACTACGGAATCACAATCACAATTGCTTTCATAGCCCTGTGCAGAGGAAGGCCATGCATACCACAGTAAGGGCCGGTGACACACAGCGAGCAGGGGCAGAGCAAAAACAGCCACTAAATCATATTCTCCCTGCCCCGACACACACAGGAGATTTTAATAGGGATTCCAACCATTTGAAATCATTTCAATAAAAACCCGGAATTGGCTCCGACGCTGGCTGAGTCATATATGGCATCGAGATTTCTTTGCCTTACGATGTTTTTTGTACGTAGGTGACTCTGTCTGAGAAGTCCCAACCCAGGTTTGAGGCGTCAAGGTTGTTCTCCAACTTTGTTTTTGGAGATCGTATCTGATGGATGTTTGTCAGGCAAAGATGAATATTGATCAAAGATAAGATAAGATAAACTTTATTGATCCCACACCAGGGCAAGTTTGAATGTTGTGCAGCAGCTGGATACAGATGAGGCGTGGAAGAAGTAATTCGAAAAGTACAATAAGGCTAAAAAGAACAATAAAGACAATGTACAAGGCATGATGAATTTACATATGGATATGTACCCAACATTTCTGTTACTGTAGTCAAAAACATGAAAAGACCAGTGTTAATATGATGTTATTGCATTCATACAGTGTTATAGTTAGTTGCTGTTCTGGAAGAGCTGTAAAGAGAGAGCACATTTTTACATGTTGTTGCTGGGTTATATGGAAAACATAATGCATGATCCTCATGTGGGATCATAAATAGCCTTTTTCCCCCATGTAAATGCCTTGTTTATTCTTTGTTTGGCCTTTAAATGCAGTGTTTGTGTTTGATACAGGTTATGATAGTGACAGTATGAATGTGTGTGTGTGGTAGTGGGGATTGTGGTGGTGATGGTGGGGGGGGCCTACCCATGTGCTAATTATTGGCCCTGGCAGTACTGAGCTACTTTCTCGTCGGTGGGTACCAGTGCATCCCCCTCAGCGTCTGTTACCATAATTAAGACCAGCCGCCCCACTGTTGTGTGCTTACATTAGTCAGCCCGGGCCTTCCCATGGGGCAATGCGATGGCATTCTTATTTCTTACTGCAGAAGAAGAAAAGGAAGAGAAGCCGAGCCAGCACCTGCTGCAGAGTAGGCCCCTGGGTGTTTAGTTAAATGTTGATTATGTTTGTTAATGGCTGCGAACGTTCGGGAGGAATGCGGGGCGGCAGCGCCGTCTATCTATCAATATATCTATATTGGTGACAGAGTTCATCGGAGGTTTGTAATTATTAAACGAGAGGCTGTTTCAGCTGGAAAAGTGACAATAAAATAATTGGAAGTGGTGTAAGATTGACAGGGAGTGCCTCTTTCTGAAGGTAAGTGCTGAAATGATTTGTCGATGAATTAATTGATCATTTAGCCAAAGAGTCATGTATCCAGCAAAAACTCCCAATGTTCTCAGGTTGCATGAGAATTTTTTTGACTTCTTTTCTCAGTTACATATCACTATAAATGAGAAATTTGGGACTTTTCCACTCTGGTTGGTAGAGTTGGTTGTCCACTAATCATAGGGTTGGTAGTTCATTTCTCGGCGTCTCCTGTCTACGTGTAGGCAAGACACTGAATCCCATATTGCTCAGAGAAATTGATGATAGGGATGAATTATAACATTTTGTAGGTGGAAATATTGAAATAATCAGCTGATTAATCACTAGGTAATTAGATAAATAGTGATAAATGAAAATAATTATCAGTCACAGCATCAGTATGCATATTGAGCTCGTATGTATGTGCTTTATTAGATTTTGCATGTATGTATGTATATGTACATCCATACAAGAAGTATATATGTATGTATGTATGTATGTATGTATGTATGTATGTATGTATGTATGTATGTATGATCACCAGCCCATGCCTGTGCCCAGTATATATATTTTTGAATGCATGTATGTACATATGTACCGTATGTATGTACTGTACCGTATGTCCCGCACGTATGTACTGTATGTATGCATGCATGAAGGAGGCTGAAAGCTGGACAAACATTCCCAGTTGTCTCAGCTTCCTGAGGTATGTCCTGTGCAAACACCATAGGCCATGATATAAGTTCCTTGCCAGGGATTTAAGGCCCTTTCCCTCCCTTGTTTTCACTGAACATCCTTTACAAATATTATCAGCCTGGTGTCAGCGCCATGTTTGAATTGCCGTCTGCAGGGACATCGCCTATAAGACAGTTCAGTTAATGGTCCTGACCCAGATCAATATGGTAACACAGACAGCAATCATCTGAAACCTGAGTGAAAAAAAAGTTTAAATACTGAGTCAAAATAAAGGCCTCATCTGTGTGGATCCGTCTCATGGGAGGTAAAATTATCAGTTAGAAAGTTAGTTCTTTGAGGCTGCCACTCACCGCCAAGATCTTTGACTTAAAATCTAAGCATCGGCGCCTTTGAATTCACTGACATGCATTTACAGACTACGAGAGGTCTGAGACATCCATATGATCCTGAATTTGCCTACTTTCCTCCTTTCCCCAGCTGCGACTGCCTCCTCTTGTCCCTCGTCTGTCAGGAGCATGTGTTTATTATTTGTGACATATTTAGCAGGCAGATATAATTGCCTGAGCAAGGCTGTAATCGTCTGCGTCCAATTCAGTCAGCAGACTGCGGGAGCCCACAGAGCCACCGAGGTAATCAAACTGTGGCTCATTCTTGCCTCTTTGAGAGCTAATGATGAGCTCCATGATCGCTTACAATGGGCAGAGAGCGAAGTGTGACAGAAAGTACAGTCGTAACACCGTGGTTTTAGTTTTTTCGGCGCGATTATCTTTGGTATAAGTAATGGGAATCGTCTAGAGCAGAAAGAGGGGACAGTTGCTATAGAGTTATGGAAGGAGAAAATACTCGATATAGAAGTTTAAGAAGAAGAAGAAAAAAAAATAGAAGGTAGAGAGATTAGAGGAGGCTTGTGGCTTGAGAAAAGGGAGGGAAAGCTAGCGAAAGCTGGAGGCCCTCTCTTTGTGTTGTCGACCTATTTAGTCCCAAGCTGGCCATGAGCCACGTCGATGAGTGATGTCGCTAAGAAAAACAAACAGAGGAAAGAAAAGTAGGATTTTGGAAATTATGACATACGGTCAATGGTGTTATGCTATTGAGGACTCCGTCTGTCTCTTAACTAGACTTCAGCAGCCCCGTAGCAGCTCAGAAGGCTTGTTAACACACAGGAAAGGGAAACTTGAGCAGATCTTTTTATAGAATTGTTAATAACACAGTAGACAGTAGTGAAAAACCATAGCCTAAAGCAGCACTTACTGGCACAACCCACGTGAACCGAGCAAGTATATGTGCATGTATGCGTGCATGCACTGTAGCTGGCACCTTAGCAGTGGTGGATTCGAGTATTTAGGTCCGTTACTTAAGTAGAACTTTTGCCTGAAAGTATCAGTGACAACAAACGATAAGTGCTTCAAGTCTCGAAAGTAAAAGTGCTCGTTATGTAGCAGACATCCCCTGATACCATTATACTGCCATGCGATACATTATATGGTCAGATTAATATTACTAATAAAAATGTAAGCAGCACTTTACTGTTGTAGCTGGCTGAAGGGAGCTCATTTTTGACTATTTAATATATTCTTGGGCGGTTTGATGCTCAACAGTGTGACATTTTTTTAAACACATAAACTCATTTTAATGTGAAAACTGACAGCTAATATTAATTTAGGCACTTGTGTGTGTGTGTTTCTTCTGCTCCGTGTGTGTTTATGTGCAATTAGACGATAATTAACTGTGTATCAGTGCATGTAGGTTTGAAGAATAGAGCAGAAGAGAACCTGTCAATGCACCAGAGTTACAAGTAGCCAACACTTTGCTTTAGTTTTTACATTTTGCAACAGCTGGACACAAGAAAAGAGTTGTGATGGTGTAAAACAGGACGAATGTTTGTCAGTTGGTAGCAATGACATTCACCAAAATGTAAAAAAAAGAAAAAAAACCCTAATTTTTATCATGTATTACTGCTGATGTGGATTCATTTCATTTTTTTGTGTGTATTTTATATTATTGTATATTTTATTTTCATCCCTGAAAACTGCCATTTACTCTGCACAGGTGAACAAGGAAAGCGTTCCATTTGAGTGAACTGGCCCTTTAATGTTATTGTTGTCACGCAGCGAGTCCGCGTGCCTGTTGGGCCTTTTGTTCTGTAACGCACTTGTTGCTGCAGTCAAACAGCAACAAGTACAGTTAGGTCAGTTACTTAGCAAAGGCATCGGGAATGTCATTCCCAGAAACAAGTGTTTGCGGTGGCAGCGGGGCAGGGAAAGGGAGTGAAACTGAGAGATGGTCATGTTTTATTAAGCCTGATAATGCAGCCTAATCTGTGGCTTGGGTTACACATTGCTTTGTGGGTAATTAGAGATCATGTCGTATGCCTGGCCCGCTGAATAATTGCACTCCGCCCTAATCCCCTCCTATCCGCCTTTCACCCGCCACCTCCCTGCTTCATTCTCTCCCTCACACTCCAAAATAAAAAAAATAAAAAAACAACCCCGACATGCTTCCAAATGAGCTGGCTTCCAGTCGTGGAAATACACAAAATAAACAAAGATGGCAGCCATGTTCCAGGTAGCAAGTCATCCGAAGGTTTTTCTACCTTTCTGCGAGATACTTGGAAATGTGCTTATGTGCTCAGAATTCAATAAGAGGAAGTCGACAGTGGCGCACTTTGTGGTTTGCTTTGTGGAACTTGTTAGATGAATGACTAATGCCTCCTGGCAAGTGCCCCAGGTTTACTATTACCAAAACAATGGCACTTGATACAGAGCACCGTAGCCTTGGTTTTCACACAGACGGGAGCTCAGGCTGCTGTTTTCTTTTTGAACCCTAAATGCTGACTGCCCATTCATGCAACATCCCCCGAACATAAGAGACGCACACAAAGGAAATTCTCAACTGACACAGTGACTTGTTGGAAAAAAAAAACCCCAAAAAACAACAGCTTCTTTCATCGCTCATTGTCCCCAATTTTTCCATTGTTAAAAAACCCGAGAAGCGTTTCCCTTTCTCGGTATTCGTCTATTATCACGGGTAAAACTGTAACCGTGTTTTGACACGAGCGCACAGCTAAATAATTACTGGCCTTGCTCGGGAGTTTGACAGCAACTTCATCAAACGGTGTACATATTTCAGGTAGAAAATGATGCAATTTAGAGCAAAATGCATCAGCTGCTTCCCCTAGTCAAGAAACAGTACAGGGGTGGATGAAATGCAGGTTTTAAACTGTAGCTGTGGGTTGAATTCATCCAGTGTTTCCCCCTAGAATTTTTGTCACGGCTTGTGGCTTGAGCCAAAAAATCCCCATTACATATAAGAAGAGAACATGAAAGCAATCACAAAACCCACTGTATAGAAACCGTATGCATTTATCTGCTCTGCATCTCAGTGACAATTCACAAAACCTCACAGTGTGCACGAAATGAACCACTGAAGAACGTGTGCTAGTAAACTGTTTGAATGTTATCACTGTGACTACACACGATAACGGTGGCGTCATAGACATCGGCCGCAAATAATAAACAGTACTCCAGTAATGTGTGGTTACCCACACAAGTGGCAATGAACTCATTAACCATTGCAATCTCTTCGCAGCCGCCATAGGACGTCTTACGAACGATCATTTACCCAGATGCCGTGTATTTCATTGTGAAAAAGTGTTCATGCTGCTGCCGTGTAGGAAAACAAGCTTTCAAACATCTCATATACCATCAGGCGCTCACTGCTTTGCATAAAAATGCATCAAAATGTAAACCTGAGCTTCAGCCAAAGTGGTTATTGGCAGGACAAGAAGGCTTTTAAGAGTTGAGAGAGCTAATAGCTACCAGTGATCTGCATGTAGGTGGTCGTGTAGGTACGGGCTGGTGGAGAACCAGAACACAAAGCAAGAAAACTTGTTGATAAGAAAGAACTTCAGTCGGGTTTCCGAAACTTTCAACTCTGCTGTATGTCAGCGGTGTCGATCACTGTGAAATCTCCTTGTTAGCATACACAACATGCTCGGTTTTAATTTGATTTAGTCCAGGACGGTTCTAAAACCTGGACTCTAGTTGTTACAGGTTGGATCCGCACTCTCACTGGGGTTCCAGGATAAACATTAGCTTTGGGGATGAGCATTACTTTAATTTCCAGGATCGAAACACCGTCCTGTATTACTGCTAATGGGGAAATAATCTATTCATAAATCATCTGGAGACTAATCACAGCATCACATGTAGACCCAAGTGTTGGTTTACATCCATTTTATTGAGGCTTAAAAAATTGTGAGGAAGACAGCATGTAGCATCATTATCTGGAGATATTTGATAATTTTCATTCTGTTCGTCATTTTATCACACTGATGCAACTGTGCAGACTGAATCCTCAAAGGGAGACATTTTTGGGATGGTAGGTACAATGATTGGATGGAGACAATAACAAAAACATTCCCAAGTTGCCCAATTAAGACACTTAAGATGAATTTTGAACCCTGCAGGACCACACACACACACACACACACACACACACACACACACATACAGAGGGACTCACACACTCACTCATTTTTACACCTCTAAATCCCACCATCCACACAGACACATTTCCCACATAGCTTCAAGGCATTTCATTTCCTCTCCTTCTATGACAACATCACAATATAATGGGACATGGTGTCACGTGACAAAGAGCAAGTACATGGAGCGATCAAATCGCTCTTTCTGTCTCTCTCTAGCTTGAAGGGCAGAACGGTCAGTTGTTACATAAACTAGGGTTGGTTCAATTACAGAAAAATGTGCTTTGTGTCCTTGTCATAAGCAGACCGATGAAGTAGATAACAAATAAGTTTGTTGTCCACGTTCCTCGAGGATTTTGATAAAATACCCTGCTTTCTATGCTCACGTCCGTGGAAAATGCTGGAGTGGGGCTCGTATACTTGATTCATTTATGTGAAATGCACCTTAAAGAAGTCTGACAAGTTGAGGTGCCATAGATTTGGCAAATGTGGAAATTCTCATCAGATGTGCACAGCTCTCGATCCAGAGGAACAGATGGACTAACGAGTGAAGCACCAGAACTCCTAAACAAGGAAACCAATGCCAGAGAAACCTGAACTCACCAACATTTGACCTTTGTCCTCTCTCAGTCCATTTGGTTTCCTTGGGAATGATGACAGACCAGCAGGCTTACACAAACATTTCATGTGTAGTTTGTAATTTTACAGCACTTAACTCACATCGTATTAAAGTAACATCTTAAAATAACCAAAAACAAGCAGAGTTTCTTTTTCCACACAAACACTTTTGTCTCCATGATGGCTTTTTTTTTTCCAGGCATACGGGACTGTTTCCAAGAGTTAATTTTCATCTATCGGACTCTGTTGTGGCTGACACTTGCTCCAACTGTTCCCTGTGTGCTCCATCGCACTATTTTCAGATGTACCTGTAATTAAGTTATCGCGGAGCCTTGAGAGTGCGACTGTAGCGCACTGAGCTGAGACCAATCTGCCACTAATTGTCCCGAGTTTTAATTTCTAATGGAGTAAGGGCCAGAGGGAATGCTGCTTAATGAGATGCAGTTACTGTGAGAGCGTGTGTGTGTTTGTGTGTCTTTTATCTGTTTACTGTAACTGCGATTGCCCCAGTGAATAGAGGAACAAGAATGAGCAAAGCAAGATGTTCGTTTTTGATTTTGTTACCTCATTCCTGTTTATTCTACAAAGCACTTAGGATCTCCTGCTCTTTCCAAACCGTAAATGTAGCCATAATGAATTGTAAATGCACCTTGGAATAAGTAGCATAATTAGTTGTACTTTGACAGTAGAGGCAGAATAAGCCTTTTAGAGATACCTGCTTCCTTTTACACAAACCGAGGGGTGCCCTCATAGTAACTGTGACAGTGGAGACCCGTCCAAAAAAGTGAGAAGTGCTTTTGCCCTTGGCACTCAAGTTATTGCTCAGAAAGCATGGTTGTACACTGGAACTGGAAAGGTTGTTTACATAGCCTTGGGAGTGTTTGTGTCATGATTTAGATTCCAGGCATTTCAACATCCAAATAAATCAGTTTAGACTTCTAAGGACAAGTCAACCTCCAAAAGAAGAAATGGGCCAGCTGTGTTTAGAACCTGTTATGTAGTTTTATCTCCAAAGTGCGAGCAATTTTGTTTTCACTTATTACAGGCAAAGGAAGTGTCAAAGTTCACAAAGCTTGTGGTTTAGTATATTGACCAAAGAGATGTTTATCTTTTATTTGCAATGTAAGGTTGCTTTTACCACATTTGTATGTGTTGTGTTTGGAGTATTTTTCCCTCAGGATTGCTCTCCATTAGCTCAGCGATTTGAATGGCAACACAACCACACAAACACATCGACACAGCAGCCATCCGGCCCTACGAGGTGTTACACAAGCAAAACGTTTGGCACCGAGAAGATTTACAAAAGACCCCTGAAGACACACGTCTACATGAGGCTCTCAAACACTTCGGTGACTTCACTGTGATTTTTCTACCTTATCGCTTTTCAGTGGAGTTTGCTTTTGCAACTGACTCAAGGCCCTTCCTCTTATTGTTTCAATATGTCAGAGCATTGTTTGAATGAGGTCAACCATTACCGATCTGGCCTGAGGCCAGCTTGACTTCAGCTGATTTAATTGAATCTACGACATGAGTCAAACTCAAACAAGCAGAGACTGCTTTGCCATGACAGCCTCATTACTCCACATTAAGAAGTCATTTCACAATGCATTGTGACTTTGGGCTTGACAAATGGTGAAAAGGGATGAAATCAAATAAGTGAGTACATTTTGGAAGACTACTCTAGTAATGCTCCGGCTGAAAATACTCCAGTACTGCACCTATATTAGAGGAAAGCCAAAAAAAAAAAAAAGAAGAGTCTTTTTGCTGTTTTGTATAAGTTAATGTGAATGCCTTCTGGGTTAAAGTGTTCCAATGTTTGCCATCTGCAGTAATGGAATGACATTCAATGCCATTTTCCCGCTTAAATGGAATTTTTGTCAAAGCGTTATGAATTCAACCTGCCTTGTCACTCAAGCCACAGACATTGCTGAGAGGGGAGAAAATATGCGAATGAAACCTTTCACTGCAGATTTTACTGTTAGCTGTGAGCCGACCAAATAATGACGCCTTTATCACGTCTGCGGCGCAACAAACAAAGAGGGCTTTTCTTGTGACATACCAGAAGATGTGATATCCGGCAGTATAATGACACACATTATGTATGTAACACATACACATCATTCATAGCGTCACTGCAGTGCGCTAGCTGCATTTCAGCATTTCATCAGCTCAAACCTCGACTAAATTTCTCAATTAAGCATGCATTCTTTGAGAGCAATTGGCAGCTTGGCCAGAGCTTGCGGGAGGAAAAAAAAAAAAAAAAAACGTATGGCAGGCTCAACGTGCCAGGGCCTCCCTCCACAATAGGGAAGGAAATGTTGAGACTGCAAGGGCTGTGGAGTGGAGATATGGCAGTGTTTGCTTAGGGCTAGGTATCGGGCACAAAAACAAACATGGCCGCCCTTAATGAGTCTGTTTGCCTGCCAACGGTAAAGACAGCTGTTGTCTCCTGCCACAATGGAACGGGCCGCAGAGCCACGGAGCAGCACTCTGCGTCCCCATAGTAACACTCACCTTGTGTGTACTCAAGAGGGAACTTATTAAGTCTTCTTTACAGATAAATAGTAAGTAAAATGTAAATTGTGAGGCCATATGCCACTTTCATGAGGTCTGCCCATGAAATGAAAAGGTTTATTAAGTCTTTAGAGCGCTAAAAGTGTGGGAGTGTGAAAGGATGGCGTGCTGAGGTTAGACATATCATAACTCGCAGCATTAGTGAGCAGGAGTGGAGAAACTGTGGCTTTCTGTGTTGGAGAAAACACATGTCATTGGACTGTTTAAAAAGCCGTACTTACTTTTTCTTTCTTTTTTTTTTCCTTTCTTCTTCTTGCAGCCTGTCTTTTGGGACTGGAGAAAATCTTTCAGAAAAATCACTCCTGCTATGAAGTGGCTTCTCAAAAAGACACTAATGCACGGGGATATAAGCAAAGTAAAGGGGGGTAGTGAAACCTCGAAAAGCACTTTTCTCCCGTTATGAGAAAATTAATACATTCTAGCTGTACCTGTCCGGTCAAATCAGCTCTGACAGCTTTGCTGTAATAGGCGGCTAATTTTAGAGTTAAGAATATGTGTGCGATGGCTGCGCACGCAATTTGTTGAGAGGAGAGAAGCCACTAAGAAGCTGCGAACATCAAAGGTCCAACCTTTAATGTTGGCAGTCAATTGCATCGGGGTGGCTTCTGTTGCAGCAAAGCCCTCTCAGCCCCCACCGCCTTCCTGGCATTGTTTACAGTACAGTTTGAGCTACTGAATGGAAGACATTTTTCTGCCGTTATTATGCCGGCCTCTGACAAAAGCACTGACGGTGTCACAGATAAATATAAACACTTTATGTTGCATGGATGAATGTGCTTCGTATGCACTTGTTAGTTAACCTTGGTTGCATATCAAGAAATACATTATAGCACAGCTTCACAACTGTTTGTAATTGATAACTTTTGTCTTGGAAAAAACAAAGCAAGCTTGAGGGAATTTGCAAGTGATCGACTGATATGGGCCGCTCAGTGGCTGGCGCTGATATATGGAGAGCAGGGCGACTGATGGCTGATTTATAATACCGATGTCAGATGTCAGATGTTGTTGAACATCGTCATCGTCCGTGTTTGCTGTTGTTTACCTTATCTCATATATCTTGGCTAATGACACTAAATCTCACAGCACAGCAGCTAATTTCTAATTGTGACATATGTTTGCTCTACTCAAGCACCTGTTCTCCAAAGTTCTTGGCTAATTTTAGACTTAACCAGTAGCCAATGTGGACCAACCCAATGCAGCCCCTGCTAGCCATCCCAGTGGTGTTTAGCAGATATAATCTCTTACATTTAACACATTTATGAAACTTCAGTGTTAAAAAGTTTAAATTCAACAAACGTTTGTCATATAAATACATGTATAATATACTTCATTGTGCTTTCTCGTCCGCATGTCTGACTAATCTAGATTCTTAACTTCACAAAGACTGGAAATCATGTTCTTGAATTACGTGTCAATCCTTTCCCACAACTAATACTGGTCTTAATTTCTGCTTAAGTAAGACTACATCAATGTCATTCATGCTTAAAACATCTTATGTCCTTCCCCCCTCCCGGATTTCCCCAGAGATGTGCTGCGTATATTGTCTTGTGAGAAATGTGTTACCATTGCAGCGAGACTGTGGTTGTCGATAAAAGCCAAAAAGTACATTTCCGGTTCGACTATTTCAAAGAAATGCCACATAACCTAACCAAGGCAGTAAAGAAGTGACTGGCAGTGACTGAAAATGCCCCTTACCACACGTTTGATGCTACACAGTGAGCATGGCTACTCGTGATGTGACTGGCATTCTGCGTCCCACACATGACATGTTGGTGTCAGGATGCAGAGAATGTTTTCTTCCCTACTTATGCAAGGCATGGCCCAATTAAATATATGACGTGACAGTGGTTAGAAACTTGAGGTTTACTTGCACGAACATTAAAATGGCAGAAATTGTCCTTTAGGTCAGTCCATCATAACAATGTGAAGCTAGTAAACCACTCAGACTTGGTTAAGTAATAAATAAGGTTCAAGAAAACAGCTAAGAGATTAGATGGTCTTTGTGACACGATGAAACATTTATGTTAACTTGCAATATTAATTGTCTAGTTTAGCTGGTTAACTTTGCTGTCAGTATGACTAAACCTGAAACAATCTCAATAATGAATCAAGACTTTTTTTTTTTGCAGTTGCCATTATTTCTGCAGCTCTTTACGTGCGACTTTCTGCACATGTCCATTCCTGTTTGTTTGCAGCAGTCGCCTTTTAATTAAACTGCAGGTCCAGTTTTTTTTTTTTTTAAAGAGGTTTCGGTTTCAAGTGAGCCCCCAGAGAAAGAGCAAAGGAAATGGTTGAACATATCAGACACATTCGTCTTCTCTGCTTAGTTGCTTTGCAGGGGGGAAGACGGCGATACCTATTTCCTCTGTCTAATGTGTTTGCTTTACACCCTATGCCAAGTGTCAACATCCAGCTTCTTGACAGTCATTTTTCATTTGGAGCAAGTGGCCATGTTGAATGAAGCTAAGGCACTGCACCGTTTCTGCATTCTTTTATTTATTTATTTTTTTTAAAACTTTTATCAGCTACTTCTTGTTTCTTAAGGAGGCAAACTCCAAACACGTTTAAGGTTAAAAGTGCTCTAGTCAGAGATTATTACTTAATAGCCTTGGCTGGTTGTTGATTGAGAATAAAAAGCCAATTATCATAATAGGATATGGGACATAATGACAGAATTAAATGAGTGTGACAGACACACAATAGGCCTGCTCTGTCATCGCCTTAACCCAGCACGCTTATTAGAATTAATCTGGTCTGATTAAAAATGCAAATGGCTCAAAGTCATTGATGGAGTTTACATGTTTTTATAACATTTAACTGATTTAATTACATGGAAAATGAAATGGTGGGATATGCGATTTAATTTTTTTTTTTTCTTCGTTGTCACCCTCTCGCCGATTGCTACTGAGAAATGAATATTCTCTCATGCCAGGAAGAGAAGGTAATAAGATTAGTGCTCTCCCTTTCTCTGTTTCTCTCTCCATCTCTGCCTTTCAGTAGCTGATGGTTTGGTTCATCGAACCAAGAAGAGCTGCTTTATTGTTATCAGTGAAAACATTTTATCTTGGTCTAAGAAGCACCTACTGTGTTGTGTGGGCTGAGAGCTTCACAAAATTTAAAGAGTTTCCTCCTACAGTGTATCATTTTGAAAGACCACTATATGATTCTCCCTGGTGTTGTTTTTGATACTCAAACCGCCACGTAGCAGAAGGATCAGAGATCTTAACAGACAGATTTAATTGTCTGAGGTGTAATGACACGCTGTACAGCCTGCGGCAAGTCGTCAATGTACATGGCATGCTTTGACATTTTCAGTTTGACTCCAGGAATGTGTTTCTGTCAAACAGAACTTTGTCACATAACACGTGTAAGCAGGCACTATTTGTCCTTGAATTTCTGCAAAATTACAGGTGTAACAAATAAAAAAAAACACGTTGTGCATTTCGCAGCAACCTTAAGATGAACATTTCTGTCTTTATTGCACATTGAGCGAGACCAGTTCCTGTTTTCTGCCTTCATTCCAGGAAAGGTTTCAAACTACAGCATATTTAGACCGTTCACACCTTCAGCTACGAGCTTGTTACAAGTACAGATTGATAGTTTAGCTCACTTGCTTGGTGTTATTTGCACCTTTCAGTCATGGTTGTAAAAACCTGCTAGCATGTGGTGGACATCCTGTGGGGGGAGGAAATTGATTTTTCTGCTTTATTTGTTCTAGACCGACAGGCGACATGCATTGGGTTTTGCTGTTTAAATACGGTATTTCTTTGCTGATCGCTTTATTGGTGTATTAAGATGCTTTATGGACGTCACCACTGTTTGAGAATAGTTTTATTTGAGCCGGTATTGTGTGTGTTTTTTTTTTTTTCCCCTCCAGTCGTAAAATGGCAATAATGTGCAACAGAATGCATTTGGAAAGTGACACACTGTTTTAAAATTTGATTCATGTGAACGGGCCAGATGTTCTGTTTTGATGTCCATGCGACGTGTCTATGCCTCCGCTGCACCGTTTCCCACCCACCTCGCCTCGCGGCATCATCAGCGACGCAGTTATCCAACGTGTGATATAGAGATGTCAACATCAAGCTACAAAGGAATTTGAGATTGTGAACATGGCTGTGAAGAAATCTTTCTTATTTATTTATTTTTTTTCATTGAAAGACACTGGGGGGAAAAAAAAAAACAAAAAAAAAAACAAGGAAGAAGACATACAGACCTTAAAACTTTGTGTTGACAGAACCGGATCAATTCCAACTGTGTGTCTGAACATCAACTCAATGTGTTGAAATGGAAAGTATGCTATCGATTTGTGTCCATTAGAGCTCTACAGAAACATAAGCAGTGAGTGGCAGAACAAAAGAGGCTCTGTGTGTCACACAAGAGGAGACGTGCGGCACAAAGAGGACAGTGAGCTTCATGCAGTCTATTGGCATTTCATTGTGTATTATTTTAAGTGCAAACGTATATTTGCACTTCATGAAGGAATTTCACTCACTCACATCCATCCGATTGTGGATGCTTTGAAATGTATAGGTCTAATTACCCTGCAGAGGCAGTTAAAGTGGGTTTTAGTAAAGTGCTGTGAGAAATATGATTGACAATTTTTTTTTAAAAATGCCACTAAAACTGTGATGGAGGTTAGAAAACATGGTCACAACTCAGCTGCAACTGGACAGTCTTGTGAGGTTTGAAAGCACATATCCTGATATTTCCCTCTTCTCCCAAGTCATGCTTTCCCCTAAGAACGAAATACAATTACTCCATTGTGCCACACAGTACAGTATATCACATTCTGCACATTTCAGCTATGGGGGAAAAAAAAAAAAGAGACACAGTGTTGTGTTGTTACATATGGCATCATGATAAGTATGATTTAGAGGATGAGGATTGGAGGAGGGGTCACTGTGGGAGCACAAATAACTTTAGCGTTGGGATTGGATTAGTGTATCGTAAACAAAGTGCATATCCGGTAAATATCCTAATGCTTGGACCGCCGCTTGATCCGAAGCCAAGCAAACAGACGCCAACTTTAACATTTCTGCTCCATCTAATGGATATAACACACCGCAGAGAGGATTTCTTTTTTTTCCCCCTAAAATTAATAAACAATAAGCTGGAAAATGCAAAAAAAAACAAACAAACAAACAAAACACAAGGCTACACAGTCTTAGATGTGAAGACAATGATGTGTGACCACAACAGAAACAGTTAGACAAACAGTGTCTGGGCCCTTTTCAGTAGCGGCGCTGTTCAACTGTACCTACACGCTGATGACAGGAAACGTGGTGGTGACAAGGAAAACCCTGAGATGCCACACGGAGGGGTAAAAATAGGCCACTTGGCACGAGAGACGGTAAGAGAGGGGGAGGAGAGGAATCAGAAAGAGGGGAAAAATTGGTGCACACTATCTTGTTGCGGGGACTTTTCTCCTGCAGAGATATTGTTCACTGTTTGCAAGTTGTTTGATCAATCTCATTTTCACGATGAAAAAAAAAAGAAGTTTTGTTTCCTTTAGTTGAACTACAAAGGAACAATGAACACCCCTCTGTTTTTAAGCTTACAGTCTGCAACTCCCACACCTTGACAGTTGGAAAAGCTGCCCACTTCAACCCAAGGCGGCCTTAAACGTGTTACACATATCACTCCGTAACAGCGTCGGTAATGTTCAGTTTAAATGTTGACCCCCGGAAAAGCCGACAACACATTTGTTGTTGGTGTCAAGACTTTAACAGCTTGTGTAACTCACAAGAAGTCAACCGTGATTAAAGTATATAAATTGCTTATGCAGGGTTGGAAACTAGATGTAAGGTCTTCGGCTTCATTTAGCCAAAAGAGGCTTTAGCCTGGCTGTAAAGTGTGAGTTGTCACATGGGCTTTTCATAAGGTCACCAAACTGCAGCTTTTAACCTTTTGAAGCCTAACCAGCTTGTGGGCGTCTCCTGCTCTTGTAACATTTTTGCTGTCTGTGTAAAATCCTGCACCTCTATAGAAACCGCACGACCATGGACGGACTCATAGAGAGATGGAGAGAACTCAGAAAAGAACTCTTTTGTGAGGTATCGCAAAGTTAGAATGGTACGAATCCTAAGAAAAAAAAGAAGAAGAAGAAAAGAAAATTTAGTTGTTTTTTTTTTTGATTGTTTATTTTTCACAAATTGTAAAAAAAAAATAAAATAAATTAAAAAAATAAAAAATAGAATCACGTACCCACAGAAATTACCAGTACCAAAAAAAAGGGGTGGCTCTACTTACTATAGATATACTTTTACTACAACTACTTGATTTACTTCTTACGTATTCAATTTGTTTTCATACTTTTGTCTCCTATTGGCTCTATTTACGCACAGCCTACAGTTCATCCCAGTTCATCCTAAAAACTCTCTGAATTTTTCTCACATGACTTTTGGTCACAGCTGAGTCAATCATGACTTTTTGGATGCAGCGAGGAGGACAACATTTTTTTTTTTTTTTGCAGAATATAAATATATATTTTTGGCCGTTTTTTTGTAAGACAAAGTGATTTTTAAAAAAAATATCATGATTTTAGGCTTAGATTTGGTACACCACAGGTGATTAGTTCAAAAACGTTTGAGTATCCAACATTTTCTTCTGCTTGACAGATTCCAGTGCTGATAATTGACATCAGTATGCCAGGTTTGATCAGAGATAACATGCCTTTCAAATCTGCCAGTAAGTTTATGGGCTTTAGAGAGTTACTGCAATAACCACAACTAATGACAAGAAAACACTACAATCACTTTATTTCATATTCAGCAATGGATCAAAAACTGGGGGTTGAAGTCCCACATTGACTACAGATAAACTTTGACAACCAATATATTGATGGAAAGTGTCAACTGGAGGACTTTCAATACACACATGGGCATCCAGTTGTTTTAAGCTGAAAAATACTTTATTTAAAATGCAATTTGTGACAGGAAGATGCTGCTTTATGTTAATAATTAACCAAAAAACATGCCAAAAAGTTTGAGAAAGCCAATATGCCAGTATGTTTATATTCCTGTGAATGGATGTGTTGTGTACGGATCTACAGATGCAGACTCTTGTGTGTTTGTGTGACAATCCTGTATGGTTCAAATGGTCAAAAAAACTTCTTGCATCAAACAACACGTGAAAACTGTGCCGGCCTTTTTCCAACCAGACCACCGTGTGTGTTAGGCAGTGGTCAAGCTGTAACACCCAGTCAGCGAGAGTCCGCTCGTGGCCCTAGAGGAATGAAAAACGACGTGTCCTCACGCCTGCCCCTCCTCTGCATATCTGCTCATTCATCTGGGCTGCTCATTAAGGGGTAATTACCTGTAATTAGTGAATCATGTCGCTTTAATGAAGATGTTGAAAGCTGTTGGAGCCAGAAGGGCTGGCCTTAATTCTGAGTGATGTTCAAGATTAGCGGCAGACAGGAATTCAATAAAGGCGGACAGATTAATGAAATACTAGCATTTTCTTTTGCCCGGTGCCATAGGTGACTTGTATTGTGTTTATATTTCGCGTTATTTTTCAATTCCGGTGGCATCAACACCTGGCTCCGGAGGGCAAGTACGTGTTACTGTATCAGAGCGGGCTAATAGGCGCGATGATGATGAAGCTGTGTGCCTGAGTACATCTGTGTGTGGCGCTTGTAATGCTTGCTCTAATGTGTGCTGTGCTGAGTGTATGTGTGTGTGTGTGTGTGTGCGCGTGTCAGTGTGTGTGTGTGTTCCCTGGCGGCGTGGTGAGTGTTTAATCTGGCCCGGTGGCGTGCCGTTGGCCCGGCTAATCACAGTGTGTCTGTAGGAGTGCGCTGAGCCAGGGGAGCACGCCGTCGCTAACAGCGCCTGACAGACTCATTAGAGAGACCTGGCACTGAGCTCGCAAGACACACACACACACACACACACACACACACACACAGACCAAGATACACACATTCGAACACTTTGAAACACACACAGTGGGAAAGTCACTCAGGCTCAACTGCACACACATTGGGATAAATTCACACACTTACACGCTCCTTTTTTTTTTGATGTTCTGGCACTCTCATTCATGTAATTATCCATAGACGGATGTGTGGTGTCTCTCCCTTTCACACACACACACATACAAACACACACACTCGGAGCTTCACGTGTGAGACAAGGCAGCCAGTGACCCCTCGCAGTCGCAGCCCAAACACAGACAAGAGCTGAGAGGGCATCTGGGAAAAGAGGCGGGAGGGGGAAATGGAGGGTGGGAAAAAAAAACCAGAGGAGTGAAGTGCAGATAAGGTAAGTGTTGGAGGCAGCAGCACTTTCTCCCATTCTAATGGTTTCGACAGGTAAATGACACTTTCAGAGGCTAATTATCTGCATTCAGGGGATCATGTGCACGCTGTCAGAAAGCCTAAGAAAGTAAAAAATGTTCACACTGTGCAAATATAGGCATTCAGAGGTACTGGTCTTGGGCAAAACGGTCCTCTCTTCAAAATATGAAAATTCAAACCAAAAAAAAAAAAAACAATTCTAGGTTTGATAAGATTAGGTAGGATGAAATTTAGCCAAGTTCAACGAACTGCTTAGACAAATTACTTCAGACTTGCTTGCCTTGCACTCACAGCGGGGTTAATTGCAGCTCAGCTGCAGCAGAGCCAAGTGGAAACATTAGGTTTGGCTGAATAACAGGTGAATGCAAAGCAGGTCAATACGTAGTCAAGTGTGGGCCTGCCAGCTGTTCACTCCCTCTGCACCGCCACGGCACAATGGCGACACACACGCATGCACAAACATGTTCCTGATTTGCACACGAGGAAAAAAAAAAAAAACAGGGAGAGAGTTAGAACATGTAAACAAACCAAGCAGTAATCTATTTGTGTTTATGTCTATCTATGTTTTTAATTCAATTAAGTGAAGCAATACGCACAACAATGCAATAAAGAAGCTTTTATGTGTACTATGAACATGAGCAGCTGATTTAACTGTCTAGATAAGGCTTGAATAGTGTCATATAAGATTAGATAAGATAAACTTTGTTTATCTCTTACTGAGGAACTTCATATGTTACAGCAGCTAAAGGGCTTAAAGCATAGGTATAGTGAGGACCATGTACACGTTTTACATTTGCAGATGACAGATATTTTACCTGTTGTCAATAAATCCTACAAAAAACAGACTAAAACGAGCAGTGAATTGTTCCTACTAGCAGGTCCGAGTTATTCCTCGGTGCCATTCATGTCCAGAAATGATCATGAAGCCACACATTCCAGGATTCTTTTAGCTCAAAGGCCTCTTTAGCTAATAAATGCTCCACTGTGATGTTGAAGTTTCACATCACAGAGCAATTTTATCCATAATGACAAAAGTTTCCACTAAGAACAAGTACGTTAATGTCATGGGATTTGTGTGTACAGTGGGAGAAATAGCAAGCAGTGCTTTTAACAGTTGATAACACTGATAAGGCTGCAAAAAAGAAAAAAGCACGTCCTTCACAAAAGCAGGCCTTTTCTGTGCAGGAGAATTTATGTTCTCCTGCCAGTAAGTCTCTGTGTGTGTCTTTCTCTCACTTTTCCCAGTCGCTGTTATGCTTCTCTTTCATACACTAACCTCCTTGTCTGGATTTTTAATCTCGCCTGGTAGTGGTAACAGGAACAAGTTTTTTCGCTGACAGCCTTGTTTCACCTAAAAGCCAAATAAAACTGTCTTTAATTTTCTCTGCCGCCACCATGTTACGGGCCAAATCTCTCTCTCTCTCTCTCTCTCTCTTCAGTGCAATAGCCTGTTTTTGCTCCTCCATTCTCTCTCCCTCACTCTTCTTCAGCGCAAGGCTATGACATTGAGGGAATGTGATGTGATGTATTGTAGTGAATAATGTATTCTGCAAGGATTGTACAGAGCGCGTAGAGCAGATGGCAGCAGGTTGATCTCGATGTGTGTGTGTGTGTTTAATGATGACAGTGTGTATATGTGTGACGTGCGTTTGGGCGTGTGTGTGTGTGTGTGTGTGTGTCCTCACCCAGAATGGGGGAGGGGAAGGGAGTGGGGGTTGGTGTATATGTGTGTCTATGTGAGCCTCCTTTGTGAGATAAAACATGCAAATGGTGGATTATTTTAATGCAGTTTTTTCTAGAACCCCGAGCCTTAATCCCTAAAGCAGTTGAAATGAAAATAGTATATGTTTTCTTTCAAACTCTCTCCCTCCCTGCCTGTTTTTTCTTTTTTTTTCCTCTCTTTTTTTTATATTCCCTGATAGGAATTTACAACTACCAGCTGTCTAGGAACAGGATCCTTTGCACTTTAATTTCTCTCTGGTGTAGTTACAGCCAAAGACTAATGATTACATCTGGATAGCATGGAATCGACTAAAGCTAGTCAGGCTCCAATGGCTCCGATACACAGTCAAAGTATCGTTTTTTTTTTTCTTTTTCTGATTGAGCGGTGATAAAAATGTCGAACGTAAGAATGGAGCTGAATGCTCGGTTTGTTACTCTGAGTGGACTACAGATGTAAAATATGCGCATTTATAAACACTTGCTCGAGCACACTCACATATATGAATGTAAAAAAAAATAAAAAATCCCCCCTCATCCAAAAAAAAAAAAGAGTCACAGAATTGCAACTGGTGCAAATTGCCTGGTAGATGCCTGGCAACTGGCCTGCGATGCTACTGAGGCTAGACGGCACAATAACAAACATGCAAACGTGCTTTTTTTTTATTTTTTTTTATTGTATCCTCCCACACCACGGATGCAAAAATAGAGGAAAAGTCAAGAACCTTTTATATGAAAATGTTTTATCAATAAATCATTGTTGACCGAGGGAAGATATTTGTGAAATATCAAGGCTGAATCAGAGCAAGCAGGAGGGAAGAAGGAAAAAGAGCTTGACATCGTTTTCTCTTTAATATCAGGGACAATGAGCATAATTGAGTAAATGTATTTAAGTATTTGAGCGAGCTGATTCAGCCTCTCTGGGATGGTTCATATTGTACATAAGGCAGAATAATGCCCGAGGCAATTCATTAGTGGTAAATAATTGAGAGGCTCAGATAGTGCTAAGGTAAAATGCCTGTTATTATTTTATGGAGTTTGTGTTCTTCGGGCTCTCCAGTTTAAGACTATTAAAAATGCACAAGCCTTCCCACAAATTACTCACTCGAAAGATTCACAATGGGTGCTAATGACTAACCATCCATCTTCCATTGTTTTCAAGCTCAGTGAAAGTGTTTCGCTGCACCATTATCAATTGTATTTCTGCTTTTGGTAAAGTTCTTTTATTTTATGAAGACTGCTATTTTACCCCCTCGTGCTTTTTACTCATTTTATTTGAGGTAATTAAGGCACATCAGCTGCAGCAGGATACATTCCACTGACATTTCATTCCAACAGATTTCTCTGACTCCCATTTTTGAAAGCTTCTAACTCAAACAGCAGCCTCTCATGCACAGGTGTGATGGAGCCAGTCAGCCAGTATGGATCCATATAGGAAGGTTCTGTGTTGTAGTAGAGTAAACACTGGCAAACAAGCAAAATCTACCTACAGCTATATGTTTCACAGGCTCAGGCAAATGTCATTTCTTACATTAACTTGCATTTAGCAGGTTAGTCTCTGCTGAAAGTAGTTTTTTCTTCGTCTTTGAACTCAGCAGTTTTTTTCTTCACTTCTCTGTCTTTTATTTGTCTCTGAATACTTCTTCACAGAAGGACTCTTATCTGTTAAAAATTGTCACCTTTACATGTCGGTTTTCCGGTGATGCAACTTAAAGGCGACTGAGGGTTTTTTTTTTTTAACATCTCCTACACCCACACGCCACCACGTGACAACCAAGAAATGGGGGAGCATCTAAAGGTCTAATCAGTTATTCACAGCGCTCGATGCTCTATAATAGCATGGTGTGTTTAGCCTGTGGTCTGTGGCCTGGTCTCATGCGCTGTTTGTTCTTAATAAATCAACTGTTGTGTATACTTGTGTGGCATTTTGTAAGATGTTGACACTTGTGGTCGGACTGCTTTTTTAGACATGCCAGCAGCCTAACTTTCGGTAGTTGCAGTTTGGTCAAGAAGAACTTGGTAGACACGTACATTGTCCTCAGAGTATGAATGCAAACCTGTTTCTGCACCTACTAAGTGTTTACTGTCCAGCTTCTCTTGCAACCACAGAATCTACGTTGCCTTCAAGCGCCTGCAGTGTCACAGTTTTAAGTGTCACATTTTCAGAATTTCTTTCTCTCTTTGTCGATTCCCTGATTCGTCATCTAGTGCAGCAGGTTAAAGCTCTCCATCACTTCTAATGTTAGAGCTAATGAGCGAATTCCAGCCAGTTTTAGCATATCAGATAGCCAGAAATCAAAGGTGCTGAGGAGGCGTTCCGTTTTGATTCAACATGGCACCACCCTCAGGCTACACTACAATTTTTCAGCCTCTGATTTCTGTTGTTTAATGAGCATTGCATCTTCATCGGGGCCACTAGTCTGGCTGTGGACTCGCTTTATTGAAGCACCACGTAATGCGCTCTTGATTACAGAAGCTGATGTTTGCGGGCCATATTTATAATGTGAATTCTATTAGATTACTCTCGCAGCTGTTCATAACCCAATCTAGCGCTGCTAGCTGTACATGGAAACAACTCCACTCGTGCCCCGTGATGTTTCCTTTTGGTCTCCAGGAAAAACCCTGGCTCGGTGCCAGCGTTCAGCCCCACTGTCTTGTAGGGGGTTTTGTGTGTTTGCTTGTCAGTGTGGGGAGGTGAGCGTGGGGAGGAGGCGTGTTCGGGGTGGAGGGGATGTCAGCTCATTAACCTCCATTCTTCCCCTGCATAGAGTCACTGTGTAAGTCTCATGTCATTACTCCTCCCCCTGCACGTGTGTTCTGGGCATGAGGGGGGGAAGAGCAGAGCAACCGGAGAAAGGAAAGAGCAGGGGAAAGGTTCAACGGGGGGTTGGGGGGTGTCTTGACATGTTCCCTTTACAAATGCCCTGCTTGTATCTCGCAAACTAAAGCCCCGCAATCTCATTTCCTTCCCCACTTTTTGTCTTCTCTTTTCTGTCTTCTCTTTGTCCCTCCCTGCTGTCTCTCTCTCTCTAACCACAGGCCCGGTACAGTGTGGGTGAACGAGGGGTAAGGCTCCACACTGCCCCCCCTCCAGGCATCAATCCGTCTAGGAAAAGACTGCCCACTGCTGTGGTGAGATACAGTAGCCAAGCCCCCAAATTCTGAACCCCTTTTTTCTTGTTTGTGCTCGCCGATTGATCTGGAAAGGTGTACCTCAAGGTACCCGCCTGGGCCCGGAGGAATTCTGGAGGCTCCAGACTGAGTTGAAATGAAATGTCTCTTCATATTTACTTATTCAACTCATGCAACCCCCTACATGCACATCTACAGTTTTATGCATAAACGTTTCGAGATGTTTTTTTTTCTTTCACACAACACGAGCATGTATGTAGAGATAGCGATTGTTATTGGAATTTACAGCCGTTTCTTAATTGCAGCAACATATGTGTGAAAACAAGCAGAGGTGCAAAATACGCCTCTGTAGTTGTTACAGTCAGGTCACGCTGTGCATGCATCTTGAGAAACAAATTAGCTTTGAATCTGAAAGTGCTGTTGACACCTTTAAAATTAGTCTTGACCAACTATTAAGTGATTCATAAAAGGCTGTATTATTTTGACACAGATTGTGCTAGCAATGCATCTTTTATATTTCGATTCAATTCAATTCAAATAACTTTATTTATCCCCTAGGGGCAATTCAAAATGCATACGTTTTGATGTTGTAATGTCACTTCCTGCATTTTTTTTCTTGTTGAAACTACACTGACAGTCTGTCGGCCTGTCAGATATTATTGGTGACAATGAAGCACACTTCCCTATTTAGTAAGCTGTAAAATTGTTTTTGTGTTACCATGTGTATGTGGTCTTACTTGTGCTATATTTATTTTCTATTTGAAAGTGAACACACCACAACCTGGTTATCAGCAGCTCTATTGTTTTCTGTTCATTCCTGTTCCCTGCTGCATGTTTAACTCCGTTGCATGTCGACACCCATGGAAATACTCCGATGCTCGTAATGATTTATTTTAGTCAAAACAGTCAAACTTCAGGATTTTTTTTTTTTTCTCTCCTTCTCCCTTTGCTCTTTCATACTTCACTCTGCGCACAGGCAAGAGAGCACAGTAGATTGCAATGAGATAACCAATTATATGCTAGAGGAAACCAGACTTTTTTTCTTTTTTTTTTTCCTGCTGCAGTTATCTGATGCTGCGGTGAGCAGAGGCAAAGGGCTGGGGTAATGTGACATTCACTTTGCCCTTTATCTTCTCTCATCACTGTTTACCCCAGTCAGTTAAAAGTGGCTTGTGCTCTGCATCCTCTCATGCTGCCAGAGAAACCTCACTGACAAAGACTCACGTAGAGACATGAACATACTGTACGGACACTCATATCGTACGCGCGAACGTGCGAGTCCACACATACGCGTCCTCACCTCAGACAGTGTAAGTGTCAGGTAGAGCGGTGGGATAACTACTTTCCTCCAAGTAGCGCCCATGTTGTTAAGTATAGTACGACAGCACCTGCTGCGGCTAGCTGCTAATTGTATGTGATGCGATTGCGCTTGATGCTAGGAAGGTGTTTCCCTGCACTGGTTAGCAGGTCGGCCGTTGAAGACCGCCGCAGCAGGATGAGGGAGGCCATGTGGGTGGCACTTTGGTGTGACATGTTTTTTTTTTTCTGTTATACCTTTTGCACGTGTGCTCACACGTGGCTCACGCTATGGTTTTGACCTGTTTTGCACTCTGATCTAGTTACTGTACAGACAGACTGATGATACCGATGATACACAATCAAACTGTCTTTTCACATGGCTGTGAGAAAATGCAGCTATACTTCCTGCAACAAGCCTAATAGGCAAAGAAGCATTCATGTATAGTTGCACTGGGGTAACTTTATTCAAGCGCATTTGACTGATGAACTAAAAGTCTGCAGTAACAAATGCATTGAACAAGTTAAATTGCAACACTGGCTAGCAAAAAGTTGCATCTACGTAGCAGCATTTAAATTCATTTGGAATTATGGTTTCTGCTCACTTAATGAATGTTATGTCAAGTATTTAATATGTTTTGTTCTCCACTGACTCCTGAGGGAAATATCAGGCTGTTTTACTGCAATGTGCTCCACTACAGTGAGGTTTTGGAGGTTTCTCTCTGAAAAGAGTTGCCTGCTCTGGCACCAATGAGAGCTGTGAGAGGGAAATAGTAAAGTTGTGTCCAGGAAACAATGAAAACAAGGAAAACAATGAGCTGAAAGGAAGAAAAAAACAAAACAAAACGCATAACTGAGAACTGAGGGTGGGTTCATATAACCCATTGTTATTATAAAAAATGTTAATTACAGCTTCTTTCAATGAAAAAATGGGACCGCAAAAGAAAAGTTGAGACGTAGCGCATTAAAACTACAGGTAGTATCAACAACAACAACGTGTGTATTGTGCAGTATGACAGTTATAATACCATAAATCATAAATAAGAAGAAAAAAAAAGAAAAGAACAACAAAAACAGTCTCCTATCTGCTCTGTGTCAACACAGCCTGCTGTTTAGGACAGTTCTCTTGAAAAGAAAAACCAAAATTTTTGTCATGTGACTGTTGGTTATAGCTGAGTAACTAATAGCTTCACTGTGGCAGCGAAGAGTGCAAAATTTTTAGCTTTTTACAGAATTTGGAAAAAGCAAATGGTTTGTTTTTGGCAAATGTTAAAATAAGGCATGTAGGGGCGCCGCTATAGCTCACCTGGTTGAGCTGGCGTCCCACATGCAGGGCTACAGTCCCAATGTGGAGGTCATGAGCTCGAATCCCGCTCATGGCCCTTTCCCACATGTCCTCCCCCCATTCTTCTCCCCTACTTTCCTGTCTCTCTCTGACTACACTATCCAACAAAGGCACAAAGGCCAAAAAAATAACAAAAAAAAAAAAAATAAGGCATGTAGTGATTTCAGTGAAATCTTGTGATTTTGCGCCTTACAGATAAACACTTCAAGGACTGTTGGGAAGTTCTTTGTTTTTACAGTTTCTGGCCTTGGTGAATAGTGGTATTTTGGCAAGTTTTTTTTAAAAGCAACATGCTTTTCAGTCTCACCAGTGGGTTTTGAGGTTCACAAGGTTAAATCAAATTTGTAATAGTATTTTACATGTGCCATTTGCAACACAAGCATGAAGTTACTGCAAGAAGAGTTTCAGATAAACACTGTGTGACTAGTAGGTTTTTTTTGTTTGTTTTGATTTCCTGTATTTGGAAGAGAAACCATATCTGGGTTGCTTTATGACATTATTTTGATGATAGATATGTCAAAAACAGAAAATGAGACCAGAAAATCTCATCACATTCTTAAAAACCATTGGCCTGTGTAGACTATCGCACGTCACCATCACCGTTTAGATTTTTATCCTGATGTGAACTCACTAAGTCACAGTGAACCCAAGTTCACGGTGGAAACAAAACCTTATTTAGCGCCAACCTCCATCCTCCCCACGCAATCTCAATCTGCCCTCCCATCTCTCACCGTCTCTGCTGCTGACTGTTGCTTCTGTTTTGTGGTTGCTCCAGTGCAACAGAGAAGTGGATGAATGGGAGCTTCAGCTTGGCTTTTTTTAGTTTTGCTCATAGGTGAAGCCGGAAACGGTTGAAACCTGTATTTTGTGGGTGAAACAAAAAAAAAAGTTGATAGGATCATGTGTGTTTGTGTGTGTTGTTTTACTGTGAAGCCGATGCTCGTTATAGCTGATGGATTGCTCCATGCGCCAATAAAACTGGGTAGTTCTTTAGCAAAATCAGCTTTTCTTTTAACACTTTAGGAACGCAACACCACCCCGATTCATGCTCTCCATTCCTGTAACCAGATACTTTCTCGGATGGCACTAAGCCAGCAAACTCCAAAGAGAATTCCATCGAAATCCACCCGAGAGAAAAAGGGGGAAGCTGCAGCATGTATCTTGTCGATATCTGACCATGGCGTTTATGTAGTCCACTGACCGGAGCGCTGCACGTCCAGATAAACATAGCCTGAGTTTTTGCATATGAAAATGAAGCGTGCAGCTGATAAAGGTGAGGATACAGAAGATGCTGGGTGTTGCTGGATGTGACCCCGGCACTGCTGCTGCTGCAGCCGAGTGTGCACATGTAGTGTGGGTGTAGTGTGTTTAGTGTGTGTGTGCAGGATCAAACTCTCACACCCAGGAAGAGGCCCTGTTTCCCTTATCTAACGACAACAGAGCATGTGTCGCCATGGCCACAGGCTGTGCTTTTTATGGGCTTTGTGTGTCTGTGTGTGTGTTTGTGTATATGTGTGTGTGCCATGTTCATTGTTTGCCCATGTTCATTGTTTGCTTGGGGCGTGGTGCAACACCAGAATTGTTACTATAGTCTCTCTTCTCTCTCCTCCTCCTCCCATGCAACTCTGAACATCTACCTACTGCTGCAGCTCTTTCTTTCTTTCTTTCTTTCTTTCTTTCTTTCTTTCTTTCTTTCTTTCTTTCTTTCTTTCTTTTCACCCTTCCTCTGTTTTTAAGTGCGACTGTATTCGTGTGTCTGTCTCATCCTCTCTGCTGCCTTTGAACCAGCAGTGACAACTTGGGCAACATCAAAATTCATTGTCTCAGGTTGAGGTTTGTTAGGTCGCTCCTACAGCTTAATTGAACAGACGACTGGAGAGAGAGAGAGAGAGATAAAAAAAAAGAAAAAAAGAAAAAAAAAGGAGAAATAAAGAGGAGAAGGGGGGAAGATGAGGAAGAAGGGTGCTCAAACAGGCATACATATTGCATGAGCCCTCACCAGCAGCACCACCACCACACCCCTTTTCTTCACAGAATGGCTGTGTACTGTTCTGGGCTTATTAATTCCGCTCGGTGAGAGAATTATTTTTAGAGACTTGGTGTTCTGGCAAAGGCTTTTAAAGTCACAAGTATTACACATTCTGCTTATAGATTCCCTTTTATTAATTGAAAAGTTCAAAAAGTTTGTTGTGGTTGTTCTCCAGTGTGTATGTTTTTTGTTACACTTTCACACATGTATCGCGGTGGTTTTCTTGAATATTGATTGAGTAGAAGTAAAGTTAAAAAAAGGGGAAAAAAAGCGAGCTACATCTTATATTATTTACTACATACTGCATGCATTACAAAATAAGATACACATGAGTAAAGGTCAGTGTAGAAATAGTGCAAAAATGTGTTTTTATTTGCATTTATCATGTATATTATTTAAGTAATTAAATTGCGTTCTAACATTGCAGCTGCAGGAGTTCAATCTGTAACAGTGCATCATATTTTGTTCAGCTTTTTATGTTAAATCTTAATCTATAGCAAAGAAACTAGTTAATTTCTCTTCGTATTTACTTATTAAACTCTTAAAACTCACACAAATATACACTATTATGCATCAATGTGTGAACACATCAGCAGATAACGCAACACAAACATCTACTTTTATTCAAAGATAGTGATTTATGATGTGTATTATGTATATCATTGAATTTGCATCCACAGCAGTTCAATCTGCGCCATATTTTTTTCGGCTAATTCTGAAAAATCTTAATTTGCAGCAAACTATATGTGCTGAATACATGCAGTGGAGAAAAAAACGTGTAGTTTTTCCTTTAAAATGTAGCAGAAAAGAGATTGTACATAGCGTAACATAGAAATTCTAAATGCCTCAAACTTTTAAATAAGCCCACTCCTCACATAACTTTACTTTTTGGCCCGTGACAAGCCTTTTGAGTTCATGATCAAATGTTTTACCAATCATAAATATCAGCAGACAATTAAAACAAGTTGCATTTGTGTATTTCTAACTGTAATTTGAGTGTTTTTTGAGTCCAATTTTTTTTTTCCTCATCATTTTAAGATAATTTTTCTCTGAAATGACCGGGCAGTTACGGCGTCACACAGGCGCACCAGCAGCTGATCTTCACCCGACCATCTTCCCAAACAGATGTTGCCTAGAAGGCTTAGCGAGGAGCTTATATGAATAGTCCATCAATCAGAACCCATCTTCAGTGGAGTCTGTAATATGTTCCTCCAATCCTCGCCTTCAACCGTCTCACCGGTGCACTCCACGAAGATGAAAAGATCCCAGCATTGTATTGCACCATTAGCACTGTGTAAATATTACATGTTTTCCCTGGATATGCTAGTTAGCATTACTTCCACCATGTGGCTTCATTATTTTTGAAACGCTCAGCTTTGTCGATGATTGCGAGGCATGACCTAGTTCTGGGACTCACTCGCTCTCTGTCTCCCTCTGTCACTGTCTTTTGCTTTCTCACTTCTCTTTCCTCATCTGCTCGCTCTCCGTGCTCTTTTTCATGCTCTCTCCACCTCATTTTCTTTCTCACACTGAATCTGTCTATTTTTTTTTTTTTTGTCATTTATTCATTGTCTTTCTCCATTTACTGCCTCAGCGTCGCCTTCATCCTTTTAGTCTCTCTTTTCTACCTCTGTGTTACTCTCATCCTCCCTCTCTCTCATGTATGCATTCTTTATTTCTCAATTTGTCTCTCTTCCACAACCTATTATTATTTTTCTCTGTTCTCACATCTCCCCTCTCTCTCTCTCTCTCTCTCTCTCTCTCTCTCTCTCTCGCTACCCCTCCCTGCCTCCCTATCCTTCTTCTCCATGTTTTTTTATTCCTCTCTACCAGCACCACGTGTGTCACGGAGGGAAACATCGCGAGCAGTGGTCCCTGCTGAACAATTACCATGCAAAGCAATCCAAATAGAGATGTTTGCCGAAAACAACATGTGTGTAATTACTGCTTAATGAGGCCCTTGTCTCAGGCAGAATGCCCAATTAGACTGCCGATGAGGAAGCGATGCCAAGGCCCGCTGAAGAAAGAGAGGAAAAGAGGGGGATAAAGAGGGGTAGGGAATGGAGATGGAGGAGTGGAAGAAGAGAGAGGTGGGGATGATGAGAACGGCGAACAGAGAAGAGAGAAAGGAGGAGGTGAGGAACAGTGAGAAGAGAAAGATGGAGAGATTGAGAGAGAAGAGAAAGATGAAAAGAAAGGGGAAGATTTCTGCAGTGTATGTGGAGTAATGGCAGAGCTGATAGCATTGAGCCGAGGATAAATTGGCATTTTAAGTGGGAGAGCGAGCAAGTGCAAAGGAGAGCCATGGAGAGGAACAAGTGGAAACAGCTTTACATTACAATATATGGGCAGCCATGTTGAAGCACAAAATGGCTGACCTTTCCGTGGCTTGTTTTGGCCTTTTTTGGTAAATTTCGCATTACACGTGTAATTGGTAAAGACGTGGATTATCTCACTTCATTTCATCCTTCGGAGCAGAAAGACACAGTGACAAGGCTCTGCACTCGGAGAATTGAGTTTGCAAAATTGGGCTCTAATGTAAGACGCGTCGGTGTTGTTGGGGTGAAAAATGGCATTGTTCAGTGGCCGCACTCCCTTTTCACCCGAGAGAATCTTATCCTAAAGAAGCTCTCAGAATGGTTTTTTACGTCACCAGTGATATCAAAGTGGATTTCAATGGAATGAAATTGCTCAGTTAGGAGAGGACAAGAGGCTTTCATGTGAGGAGTGAAGAGTTTATTGCAGATGTGTCACCAAGGTCAACATCACTTTGGCCCTCTCACTGAGCTACAGTCACTCCTCGCCGCCGTTCAGTCAGGTGATAGACGCTGCCGTGCTTGATTAAGCAAATTAGCGTCTTTATCTGCGGCTTGTAGCGCCGAACAATTAGTCAGCATTCACTTGGTATAAGTGTTTAGTTTAGTTTTTTTATTTCCTGCTCGTACAGGGCTTTTGGATTAATCATGCAAGGTGTGAATGAGGCTTAAATGCAGCGTGTATGCAGCTCTTTTCTCAGTTTCATGTTTGTGGTTGAATGTAAATGTAATCATTAGAATAACCAAGTGAATCCTCACTAGGGCTCCCACGATATGCATCGTTAACCAACCATTGCCCCGAGGCAGCCGCTCATTCCCCCGGCCCTTCTCCTGCAATAATGTACAGTAATTTCTCTTTCTCACCACTCACATGCTCATTTAGCTACTTCGACTTTTTCCTGTCTACCAGTAAGATATTAGATTCTCCCTCCCTCTCCTCCACCCCTGAGGAATTCTGCCCATTTCCGTCCATTAGCCTACCGATTTGGTCATTGTTTTGAGCAGGTATACCTTCTGATCCACTTGTGTGCAGCATGTGTTTATCTTTGAAGCCGTCGGTCGCTTTCTCCGTAGGCACAAAGCGGACCACCTCAAATGAAAAAGGGCCCCCCTCCGCCGTATCTTCACATCTGAGGAATTTGACATGGAGTGCTGTCGGGTTTGATCATGTTGTTCCTGCTGTCTGTTCCTGCGTTGATATTACAAAGAATGACCTCAGTCAACAAACAAAACGGGGGCTTTAGTTGACACATTGGGCTTCTCGGTGTGTGTGCTTCATGAGCGTTATTACCCAGTCTAGTCAAGGTTTGTTTCATTTGCCCGCACAATGTGGTATGACAAACCTTGATGCCTTTGGAAGCCAAGGGCGTTTCACAATGCAGCTCCTCTTAACATGGTAGCAGTTTCTCAGTCACCTTGACACTGCACAGGTTCAGTTACGGAGCCATTTGTGGGACGGAATCTCATTTTCTCTGCAGCTAAAAACAGAATCTGTGTTGTTGTTGTGTTTTTTTTTCTTCATTTGTAGCGCACTCAAAGGGATTTAGCTCAGTAACATACTACACATCAGATTTAGCGTGTTGCATGCAGCTCTCAACTGGTGACCCGGTGTTGTTTCCCAGCACCCCCGGGGGTCAAAGGGTCATTTGTTGTTACGTGAGTCCTAACCTCGTGTCAAGCAGTGTTTTGGCACCTGCAGCAAGTGATCTTTTACTGCCTGATTAGCTCGGTCCTGAAGACACAGCATGCCCTCGCGCTAACACACAGCCACAGTGGATGAGACGGGGCCCGCACACACTTTACCACTGTATGCACTCGCAGATTCATTCACACTCATTCTCTTTCTCACACACGCAGCAGAGCCCACAGGGAAAAGCCCATCTCTCGTCACTGTGCTCATGTAGCCTAATTACCGGCCCGCTGACGAACAGTAATTACCCACGCTGCCATGCCACCACGAGGTTTAACCAAAGTGACAAAGTCATTAGTCTCACACTTCAGGCCACCCGTAAAGAGCTTTTCCTCCTCGTACCTCCCCAGACCCCCCTAACCCTTTTTTTTTCTCTCTCTCCCAAACCACTCTTGCATACAATGTTTATTTCTCCTTTCTGTTTCTGTTCACAGTTTGATGGTGACAACATGTACATGAATGACAATAACCAAGAGTTTCGGTCACCAAACCAGGTAAGAAAGTCTTTTCCTATAAACCCCACAGACTTAAATAAACAAATAAATGTCCGAGTTTCAGCTGGTGTAAGCATTTAAGAGGACGAGCTTCAAGAATTATGTGTTTCGGTATATGTAGGAAAACGACAGTGCTGGTTGTAAATAGGAAATAAAAGTGGGAAATGGATACGCTTTGTTGGTTATTATGAGTGGAAAACACAAGTCACAGTGGTGTGTCACCTTTTAGCGCTGCCATTATTGGCTATTATAGGCACGATACATCGACATTATATCTTCTATCAGTGAAATTATACCTAAAGAGAAAATGATGTATATTTTTAAATTGAGATTGCCATCCAAAGTGGTTTTACTGCCGAATAAATTGCTTTCCAGTTTTCTTAAATCTATAAGTAATTGGATCTATTCGGTCTAAACTAGTGTCCTTTGCAAGATCTCATGTGGAAGCTTTTAATAAAATTCAGCAATGTTCAAATAATAAATGAGTAAGCCTTGAAATGAGCATCACTCCAGAAAAAAAAAAAAAAAAAAAGGCATTCACGAGTCATGAGTTTGACCCTTTTTCTCTTAGAGGAACATTTAATGCCTCATAAGCCAAAATATCCCTTTAGCCTCCACAAAACACATGCCTTTTGATAGATGATTTTATCCAAAGCACATTATCATATCTTTAGCAGCAGACGGATTTAACCATCAGCCCTGACGGTTTTGGGCTACACAAGTTGCTCACAGCTTTAAAAAAAACAAAACAAAACAGCCATGATAGTTCACCACTCCAAGCTCACTGAAGCACTGGTCCCAGTCTGGAGCGGCGCGGTCCCAGTCACAGTGAGTTAGACAGGCACAGTGCTGCTGAGTGCTCCCAGCTGGTAGATGGGAACACATGGCTGGACATATGGCAGAGTTTGGAGCTCCAAGATTTGTTGATCCAGCAGCGGGGCCTTCATGTTCTGACAAAACACGATGAGGTGGAGGCTCCACGTCAATTAGCACCTCGCCAAATAAGTCGCCGGACAACGAGGCGAGGCCAAGGACGCCGAGGCACACTTTTACCGTAACAGGACGTGACACGTTCTCTGACACCAGGTTATTCATAAGCACATGTGCAAGTAGACAAGTATTTTCGCTCACATGCTTTCTCGTAAGTTCTATACTCGTGAAGACGCATCGACACACATTTTCTTACCTTCCGTGGTGTCTGCACGTACTTTTGGATTGAAGCGTTGGGTCGTCTTCCTCTAAAACTTCATCGACCACAATACTAATGAAAGAAATACGTGGTTCCCTGAAGGTTAAAATGTCTTAAACCCTTAGATAGTCTCCATAGACTGCCCTAAATACTTTAACCACCTTCCTCTTTTTTTTTTTCTTGTGTTTAATTTGTGTAACTGACCCATTAAAGTGAATCTAATTATGCCACTAACCCTAACAACGTGTCTCTAGCAGCCCCTTTGAAGAAGTGAAGACCGGCCAACATGTCCTCACTTTCCAGAAATGTGCTTACTCTCGTGGTGTAAAACTTAAATTGGGCCTTGCAAAGATTGACGAACGAGAACATATGTATGCGCACTTAAACGCACACATATATAAACTCATAAACCCACACGTGCTCTCATAAACCCACCCAAACACACACACACATACGTACACACACACATACCATCATCCTATAGCCATAAGGTTGTCTTTTCTTTGATGTTGGGATTGAGTGACTATAATGAGGGGTCGAGTGGGAGCTTTAGCAGCTTATTGTCTACTTACAGCACACATCAGAGACTACGAGGTCCGTCGTTGTTAGCCACGTTTCCCGCTCTGCCCTAATTATGTCACTTTGCATGCGTACATGGGTGTGTGCTAATTGGGATAAATGTCCAGCTTTGTAGTTTCGCGGCCGCAGCGGTCATGTGTCAATCACCGGCGCCCACTCCAGGTTTGCACTGTTGTGTCAACAAATACCTTCTTAGTGGATAAGGCAATTTGGGCTTTTCAAAACATGTCAGTTGCAGTTGATGCTCTGTCAGTGCCGTCAAGTAGAAGCTTACACACCAGTTTCTGAATAACCCTCTGAACACAGAGTTCACTGTTGGCCTTCCAGTCCTTTCATAGAGCACGTTTAATTTGAGATTTGAAAAGAGGGAGGATGTGGGCTTTTGATTAGAAGTTACTGGTTGGAGTTGTCAGCTCAATTCCTCACCTTCTAGCTGTTATAAGTATATTAGGGTAATATATAAATAAAAGTCTTCACACATGTTTGGATAATTGATGGCAGTTTTTCTCCAGACCTTTCAGTGTGTCAGATTTGTTGTTTTTCTCTCCTTTTAGTTCAATATCTTCAGGTTTTTAGCTCTGGGAACTTGTGATTTTTTCGCTATATTCTCACTGATCTTAATCCTAAGCTTGAGCCCTATTGACAAATAGAGACGATGACAAATTCGAGGAAAAATCAACTTAAAGTGCAACACTTAGTCGGGCCCCATCGTCATTGATTTTATGTAACTCCACTGAAGGTTAAACACCATTTTTTCAAAAGAGGTTTGCTCATTTGGTGGTTTTATGATGATTTTGGAGAGCGCTGGCGATCATGTCAGTCTCAAATCTCCCATTATTGTTCAGTTTGGTTGAGATCTGGTGACTGCGAAGGCCATAGTATAGGATTTGCATTGTTTTCGTGCTCATCAGACAAGTTCACGCCTTATGGATGGAGGTATTGTCATCCTTGAAGAGACCATTCCCATCCAGAAAAAGAAGGTTTCATCTCAGAGTTAAGATGATCGACTTGATTAAGTGAATTCAACACAGTCCCCCCACAGCATAACAGAGCCAACATATCTTTTAGGTTTCGGGGTCAAGGGTTCTGGTTTTTCCTTTAATTTGTCACCCTTCTGTGCTTGAGGTGTTTATACCAAGGAACAACATTTGCTCAAGTTTGACAACGTACAGTAAATACTTCCAACCCCCACTCCTTCCTTTTTTGTCAGTCGTGTTAGGACTTTCCAAATCATTACGTTTTAGCGGTCTTGTGCATAATTTTCTCTCGTAATTCAGCACGTCCTGTGGTGCAATAATTTTCCTAGATCTGAATACTTTTGGGGGCTTACAATGATTATCCCACCGAAGGATCTGAAGAAGTTTACCCATAAATATCTTCAAAGCCACCGCATCCATGGAATGCCTGCATTTTCTTCTTTTTTTTGCATGTCATGCAAAATTCATCACTCAGACTGCTTGCTGTGCATGTGAGTCAGTCATTTTTTAATTGATGCCTAATTGTATGCAATAGCTGTGCAGCGGTTTGGTACATAGGGTTCGCTTTTGAAGTTAAATCGGACAATTTAGAGGTTCAAATATGGAGTGATTTTCTGAAACGGTGTCTAGTTAATGTGCTGAGAACATGCTTACATCCTGGTGTGTGTTTACAAAGTATAAGTACATATATATATATATACACATACATGTAACTTACAGCATGTGTTCTGCATTTTTTATGAGGATTCAAGCATTCTCCAGCTGTGTTTGTAGAAGATGGGTTCTTTTCTGTTTATTCTGTGGGAGTTGCACTGCAGTAACACTTTCATTCCTTGGTACTGAGGACAGAAGTACAGAACCTTTGCAACTGGTCAAGCATATCGTAAAATGAAGGAGCCCATATGCCTTAATGCAAGTTTTAACACTGCGGTAAGATGCCCACCCGAGCCTTTACATGATGTGTGCCTGTGAAAAAGGTGCATGTAGCCAGAACAGAGGCTCCTTTGTTTGCATGTCTGGGGTCTTCCACAGCATACACACTGAAGTAGCAGTTTGACACAGCCAGAAGATTGCATTACACATAACATCTCTGGGCTTTTAAAAAGAGAAAACCGCTAATCAGAAACAGCTTTAAAGGGGGCCGTTCGCTGTATGCTTGGACACAATCTGCCCATTCAAACAAGATGTTTTCAAGGCTTTTAAATACTGTACGGTTTCTGTACAAAATATGCATACGAACAGCACATATGGAGCTCCGAGACAGTTTGATGATATTAATGTTTTCCATTTGGTTCATCTGTTGAGGTTTTTCAGCTTATAAGCAAAAAGTGTGGGCGGGTTATTTTGTTGACCGGCTTTGTTTGTGTCCGCCCACACACAAAGCTACTGAGGGGATAGCTTGTTGAATTAAAGAATATTAAACATCTAAATTATCCTGATTGACTGGAAATGTTCGTGGTTTTAGGTCTCTCAAATACTCTGGTTCCAGACCTCTAAAACGCCCGCCCATAACTTGGATTTTTTTTTGCAACGATTTGTGTATTTGCACAGCTCAGATTGGAATCAAGCTGTCATTTTAAAATGATTTCTAACAACTCTTAAATCACAACGTCTTCTAAAAGTGTAAAAAAGATTCTTTAGCAACCAATACTGCAGCGACTGAAAATGAACGACACATCAGTCCCCGAGCGCAAAACACACCCCGTTCCAAGATAGAAAGAAAATGAACTTACTTTCAGACTTAATAATAAAGTGAAAATGGCAATTCACTCATTATCAGCCTATCACTCATATATATGTAAAATAATGCTGGCTGCGGTGTATATTTTTGCAGCTCTGCAATAGCAGCATGCCAAACCAAAATGGCTTCCTCCAGCCACGCCAACACAAATTCTAATTCTGAATAATGGACAATAAGTGTTCTTCATTTGGATTCATATCAGGCCTGATCAGTCTGAGTGACTACGCAGACTTAGACCGCCGTGTGTATTTCTGTGTGCTTTGGCCGCCCCCCGCTCACCCTACAGTATAATCAGTCAGTCTGGATGCATGTACATGTGCGTGTATGCATACGATAGATGAAGAACAACTCTTGAAATAGAACCAGGCTAGTAGTAGGAAGCAGAAGAGTTATTTTACGTGTTCTACATCTCTTTTCCTCTCTCTCTCACATGTTGGACTTGTTGCATTGTATCCCTTTGCGAGAAAAAGGGAAGCTCAGGGCCACCGGTCTTTGGAGAAGCAGCAAGTTTCAGGCTGTTTATGCCACTGTGTTTTTTTGCTTCCAGGTGTCTTGCTGAGCCATGTGTCTCTATTGATTTGGCCGGCTGTAAGAGAACAGTGGCTGATGGTCGAGATCAGAATAGAAACCTAACAGGCTCTCTCTCTCTCTTTCTCTCCCTCCTCATCTTTAGGTCTTTTTTTTTTTTTTCCGGCTACAGTTCTGTCTGTTTATTTTTGTGTATTTCTTAACTCCGACACTCCCCCACATTCTCCGTCTCGCTTCTTCTCTCGCACTTGTTTCACCCATGTTCACCCATCCCAACCCTGTTTTTTAAAAAAAAGTGTATTTATTTCGCTGAAGATGTATGGCACATTTAACAAAACTTCACCCTTCCCTCGCTTTCAGTGCATTCCGGTTCGGTTCAGTACAGTGAAGCTTTATTGACACTGCGTGTGAGATGTTGGCAAAGCAAACATGCACAGATACACAAAGACGCGCAGCATATGAAATTAAATGAATACAGTTAGGAAAGCCTTTCAAATTAAAAGTCAAGTGGGTGTTCTAATGCAAGGCTCACTTAATAACTGAGTCGACCTACCTGAACTTTCAAAAATAACTACATTGTACTGGTTGGATGTCAGTTGTGTTTAATTTTATTCACACCAGAAGCCACATTTACATGGGGATCGGTGGTGTTATTAATGAATATAACATGTGACAAATGTATTAAAACACTGTGTGTGTGTTTGATCAAAGAGAAAAACGTCTAACTTATGTGTATTAAAGATAAACAGCTAGTAACAAATACTGGTTTTCTGGATCAATTTATGGCTTTCTGAGACAACTTAAAGGAATAGTTTAGGAAATGCTCATATTCACTTTTGAACTACTAGACTACAACTTGCCATTTTCATTTTTTTAACACACCAGATGAATGAGATCTAGTTCAATTTATTGATCGATTGAGGTTCAGAAGTATTTTTTTTTTCCATTTTTTTTACCCTTTGGACAGAACCTGGTTGTTTGTTTCCATTGTTCCCCCCAGAGAGCAGAAGGAGATGGTTCTCTTGAAAGCAGCTGACATGGTGGCGTTTTGTCAAACCAACCATTAATAGAAATCCAGATGTTGTTTGGCCTGTAGGACCAGCCCACCCTCTCTCCCTCTCTCTCTCTCTCTCTCCCTCTCTCTCTCTCTGTTTCTCCATCTCTGTCTCTCTTTCTCTCTGAGTCAGAGACACCTCAGTACACCCTGGCACCGTACACCCAATGTGGGCGATGCTGATGTGAAAAGGCACCGTTACTTAATAGTGACTCACAGTGCACCATTATACCCCCACCACCACAACTGCAACACTCTCCTCACTTCACAACACTCGCCCTCCCCTTCCAAGCATCCCCTTATACTTCACTGAGTGTGTTTCTCTTTTTCAAACCTCTCTCTGTCTCTCTCCTTGCATTCTTTCTCCCTGCAAGAAAAAGATAGGTGGGGAGGGAGGGGGGGACATTTGAGACAAAGGATAAAAAAAATGAAAATTGAGGTTCTAAAAACGCCAACACACATCTCACTTCTTCTTTGAGGCTGTACAGAGCCGCCGGCAAGGTCGAGCAGAATGAAGTCGAGATACATATTGTACAGTGTGTATTTAAATTTCAAGAGAGATTTCAGTATCCTGAATTCAGGCTGAGGAACAGTTTTAAAGTCTAAACCAGCGCTGGGGCATCAATATCTGAAAAACAATGCTGGAGGAACATCAGAGGAACATCCGCGCAACATCCACGCCCATGCTAGCACCGGATTGTAAGTTGCAGTCGTAACCAGGGATTGGTAGTTCTTTATGTAGGTCAGTCCATGTCAGCCAATAAGTCCAATTACCATCGGCCTCTGAAATAGAACAAGCCGTGACCCCTGCTCCGTCTTCACAGGGCTGGCATGAACGGAAAGACGCCACGGAGTAAAAAGGCTTTATCGAAATTATGTAAAGATTCATTCAGAACAGAGGCAGATCTTTAAAAGGCTCTAGAGGATGAGAAAAAAAAAATTTGAATGTTCATAGAAAGAGGTCCGCGGCGATGTGAGAAGTCAACATTTCACTTGCTCGAAGAATATGAGGCAGATTCATCTTTCATCTTTTGATATCAGAGGCTTTAAAAGAACATCAAAACGAGCCATTGTCCCACTCTTTTTCGGCGCACTCCCTCGGTTCCCTTCCTCAAATACATACCCCGCAGAAAAGGCAGCACTCCCCCAAAAACAGCAACTTATCAGCGGCAAGAGTGCACTCAATGATTCATACACTCTTTTAAGAGAACTTGAAACCTTGGCTCTATTTCGGTCCCGGCCTCTCTCTCTCTGTATATGCAGCACGACGGAGCGCAGGGATTTAGTGGGACTAAGTAGTTTGATATTTCTATTGGTTTTCTGCATGTATTTTTTTCGCTCTCTCTCCCCCCCCCACCACCACCACTACCACCACCACCAACCCTCTTTCCTCGTGATCTTTCTCATCATATGGAGACCAAGGTCATGGCTGATTGAAATATAATAGAAGTGTAGACATCTGGCCTAATACTGTGGGAAGTTAAATCTATTTTAATGGCCCCTGCCGCAGTGGATTCTCACTGATGCACTCTTGCGCTTCACTGACAGTAAATCACAATGTTCTCTTATTGCCCTGACTGGAATGAGGGCATAGAGAAAGAACAATGAGGGATCCACATCATTTGTTTTCACCCCTCCCTTGCTTTTTTTTTCTCTCTCCTCTGCGCTCCTCCTCTTCTCCCCTCTCCACTCCGTTTGCGACTCATAAAGCAAGGGGCTTAAAGAGAGTGACATCATGAAAATAAAAATAAAGGGGATTATGGGCAAGCTATTGTGCCATATGTGATTACTGGGGCTTCCATGTTCCCTTGGGGGGGATGAGTGACTACGAGACAACATATTTTATTTATTTATACGATTCTCTCTAATGAATAAGAATAGGAAATGTTGCTGTGCTGAGACCACAGTATTGCGCCCTTTGTCAAAAATAAAAAAATAAAATAAAAATAAAAAAAAGAAGAAGAGGAAAAAAAAAAAAAACCTGGCAGCCTTTGGTCCAAACATTAAAGAATTTCTACTTCTCTCTGTTCCAGTGCAAAGATCAGAGATATTTTTTCACCCTTCATCTTTGATCTATAACTGAGTAGTTGTTTTTTTTTTTCTTCCCTTAAATTGAACTGACATAAATGTGCGGCACATGGCCCTTTTTCACACCTTTTCAAAATACTTCCTTTGCCGCCGTGTTTTTAGAGTTCACGCGCAATCCACCACAGGTCCACCCACATCTGCAATGGAGAGTCAGGTCCTTTTTACCCGCCTAAATGAGATCCATTTTGATGTGACATTTGAGAGAATTACCAGTGTATGGGGGAGCAGGGAAGAGGTTAGCTCCCTCCCTCGCTATTGGTTGAAGCCCACCACGGCCCACCTGTCCTTTAGTGACGGACGCTACCTATGACCCTGAGCTACTATCGGACGTGGTGAAAATGCCCACCCCAACTACACACACACACACACACACTTCACTTATCCCAGTTCTGTCTTTCTGTCAGTCAACCTGGTGGGTCTTGCTATTCCCTTCTATTGTACCGCACCGTCTGCTTCACCCAAATGGAGTTTCACCGCGTTTCAAAGCCAGGTCAGATAGCCTCGGTGGGCCTCACGTAATGGTCACTCGTGTTGCTCAAACACCCTTTTCACGACGAGCTTGATTCCTGCCCTTAAGATTCATCCCTGAAGGTGAATTTTGAAATTCCCCGTAAGATGTTTAAAAGATTTACTGTTGCCATCCGTCTATCTGGAATTCACAGAGTGGACGTGGAAACCTTTATGTATGCATGGCCAGCTGTTGTTTGTCGCCAAATCCATGCTGTTCTGTCAGTTTTTTTTTTCCTACAAAGAAGCATATGGCTGGATGACTTTCCATAGGACGTTGTATACTCATTCAAAGTTATGTGGTTTTGTGACGCAAAGGAGATGTGTTTTTGTTTTTTTGTTTCCCTCCCCATCTGATTAGCCATTCTAAACGTTTTACAGGAAAGTCCATCAAAGACAGACAGCTCTTGTCTTTGGACAATTTGGCCCCTGTCAGCCATGACAGGAGGCTTTTCTTTGGTGTAACTGTGCAACGTTTTCATTCTCCTCCCTTTGACGAACACCATCATTGTTCCCAGATGAGCTGTCTTCCACTGAACACCTCATAGGCCACGAATGACTCCATCACCGAGCTAATGACTTCATCTCATCTTCCCAGCCATTTGTGTCAAGAAAAACTTTTAGCTAAGCTGATTAATGTGTTTCCACTTAAAGATAACTTAATTACTTGAGATGGCTTTGACAAGGTGGAGATATGTTTGGTTGCGTAGTACTTTTCAGCCTACAAGCTTCCATGTCAAGGTTAAACTTCCGTTGTTATCTGTGCGTGGCTAACAGTTACTGCAGCGTCTGTGCTGGTGTTTTGGAGGTTTTACATGCACGGAGAATGTGAACACTGATGTGCTGCGTCCCTGACCTGAACAAAGGACATGCAAGAGATAGGACTAGAAATTGTATCTTCAGTACCTGACTTTTTGTGCTTAAACAATACATATTGAGATTCTTCCTTTTACAAAATAAAAGCACATTATTCAACTTTAATTCAAGTTCCAGTGATTAGTGTTGTCTCCTCAGTTCTGCTCATTTACAACAAAACTGTATTCTCATCTGCAGTTAGGAAGAAACACATGTTAGCAAGTAATAGGATATGCTTTTACTTTGAAAAGTCCAAATCAGGAAGTGGAGGCATACTTTCAGGCAAACTGGTGTCCCATCTGGAACTGTTGTTTTTACGTTTTTTTTGCTACCTATTTAGTTAGGTTTAGGCACCAAATCCACTTGGTTAGGTTTTAGGGGAAAAAAATCAAGGTTTGGGTTAGCATACGACACTTTCACAATTGATCGGCTGGAATAAGTTTTGTAATTTTATTAAGACAGGACTGGTCTGTCAGAGCATATTAATAACGGTGTTTTACAGCTTTTTGTGTTGCACCTCTGGGAGTTTAGTTCTGATTAATAGGTAATACCGTTGAAAGAATCGGATCGCGCATTAGGGCCAATTTTAAACACTTGACAGTTACTGATTACTGAGCAACTGAAACAGTACAAACGTAGTGTGGTTAGTGCTGAAACAATCACAAGGTTCTATACTTGGAGTACCAGCAGTACTTTGTATCTTTAGTTTTCCCATGAATAGTGACTTGGCTTCAGTCGAACATGTTTCATTTGAAACTTGATGAAAGTTTTCCTCAGTTGCTTTTTCATGTTTATTCTTTGTCATGCGGCATCCATTCTAGAGGATCTAGTACTGAATAGTTCCATTGAGGTTGTGACACCTCAGTGGTTTAATAATTGAACTGTGCAAGTTTTTACAAAACAGTAAATTTAGGTAAGTACTTTCTTCCTCTTTCAACCACTTTTTTTTTTGTAGATATGCTTTGTTTTAAGATCTTAGTGTCGAACATCAGAAGACGTGCATGTTTTGTCAGCCTGCAGCTCCCATAGGTAAAACCCGAACACTGTTCCTTGCTCTTTGTTTCTAAGAGTCGAGGAATGGTTTATGCATGATGATAGTCAATATGCCTGAGAGCAACACCTCACATCCCTAAACTGCACTAAAGATTGTGAACAATGTGGTGTTTTGATGTCGCAAAAGGCTTCACGTTTAGCATGAAGGAAAGAAAATTAGAAAAAAAATTGATAGGTAGAATCTTCAAAGGTCCGAGGAAGCGTCCTTGTCCAGGAAAATGACAGATTTGCTTAAATTTCACCTCTGCAGAGAGAGTGGGGGGGTGAAGGTTAAAGCTTGAGAAGGCTGAATCAACATTTGGCGTTTCTTTCTGACCCCCCTTCTCTTTTATCCACTCTTCTCCATGTCCTGAAAGACAGTATATTTATGAATTATTTATCTATGTTTGAAAATGTTAAACTTGTGATGTCCTTGTCCTATGTCTTATCTCCAAGGGCATCATAAGAAGCTGTAAAGAGGAAAGCAAAAAAATCACAAAAGATATAGAAGGCACAGTCATAAAATAGCCTCTGACAGCATTTAAATCTTGGTACATGCATATGACAACAGTTATGTTTCATCTTGGGGAGAAGTGTTTGACTGTATCATCGGATCAATCTGGATTGTTTATGTCCCGCAAAAAGCTTCTTTGAGGCTGTGGAGATATATCAACTGAATTTTTGCTTTGCAATTCAGCATCAGTGTGGCGTCTGATGCTTAACTGAAGCAGAGGTGAAGAAACAGAGATGTTTTCGTCAGTTATTTTACTCACTAAAATGTAATCCAAGGTTAACTGATTGAGGATTTGTTCCCACCGTTGATTAATTGCTGAAGTATTTCATCTTTCTAGCCCCTTATATCCTTTTTTGGGGGGCGCTTGAACATGTTTAATTACTCATTTATGCCACACAGGCCTCTACTTCCCTTTCATTTCACCCTTGCAGTGATTAGACAGGGTTGCACCATAGTCTAGCGCTCTGCTTGCCAACCTTTGCAGCTTGTAACCCTTTACAGCCAAGCAGTGCATCCATATATCTATGAGCCGTGTGCAGCTCGGCGTAGAGTGATGTTATCATGGTTGTCACCGATTGATTTTTCAGCTAATCACGTAACAGTTTCAGCTCCAATCTGGCATTCACAAGGCTGGGTAACACTGTAAAAGGGTGTGTGTCACTCTGTTAGCATTGTTTTTCTATCTGTGGGGTCCTTCTGCAAACGTGGCATCACTACTACAAAGAAGCTTACCTGATAAACTCTAAACTGCAGTTAAATGTATACGTAGATACCACACCTCGTATAGGCAGGTGTGGATGCACAGACTGGGGAGATTTGTTTGAATAAAAACTGCAGTGTGTGTTTGTTAACAATAATAACGACTGACAAGAGTAATAAATGTCACAAAAGAAACAGACATTTGCAAAAAAAAAACTTTCATCCCGGGGAAAGGGAATTGTCAGTGATAATATTTCTAAGCAAGCACCAAGCAGTGAGAGCGAGCGTTATGGGAAGAGAAAATAGCACATCACCCCCTGATAGTAAACATACTCCCTTTTATTATTATTATTATTTTCTCCCTAATGATAGTGTACATTATGAGACTTTTATCCTATCTTCGAGCACCAGTTTCTGCTAGTGGGGGACATTGTAGCCGTTCCTCTGCGTTTCTTGCCATTTGTTTGCTAAAAGTATTTGTTTGCAAGATGAATTGCTGCACTGGCAGGCAAGATGACAGGCTACATGAAGATGATATTGAATTGATTTCTGAAATGTTGCAGAACGGACTAGTTGATGTGTACCACGAGACATGAATAATAAAAATTCTATTAAAAAGCTCTTGAATGGCTGACACTGGAATATTATTTGTGATGATTAATTTTCTTCAGTCATTATAAAGGGGAGTTGGCATCAGATTGCCTCTGACAAAATTGCTTTTCACTCCCTGGTGAATACCCTCAGCATGCTTTTTGAGCGCACGAAACCATATTTCTCACTGCAATATTATGTCAAGATAGGCTCTGGAAAAGACACTGCTCATGTATCACCTTATTAGCGCCATAAAATCTGTGCTGTTTTAGCTGCCGGGGGGTCATTTGGATATTCTGCATACATTTCATAATGAGGACCGGGAGGTTTGTTTCTGTTTTGTGAAACTATGATTGGCATTATAATTTTGAGATTATAAAATCGCCACTAAGTGACTGTCAGTGGTGTTTTTCCACGTAATAAATTTGATTAACTGTATTTTAAAGGCGTGCAGGTTGACAGTGTGTTGCTTCAAAGCTGTCAAGAGCTCCGCAGCAAATTATTCCGTACAGCAGCTGTTGTTGTCTAACTCGTAATTAATTTGCTGTGTACATTTGTGTTTGAATGAATTCTTTACACTTTTGTAAGCGCAACAATTTGCATTTCTAATTATTTTTATTTTCAGGCAAAAACAGACTGAAACGACTGCTGCCGCTTCCACGTCTGCAAACACGAATCTAAACAAGAAGAATCAACAAGTGCATTTAAGAGCTAATTACGAAGCTTTTAATTACTCTGGAACATCTTTTTGTTAGCTGCTTCTTTCCGAGATTGTCACTGAAGTTCAGTGAAATAGCAGCGAGAACGTCTGATGAGCGAGTTTCTCTTTGTTTTCGCTGAGATTCAAGTGTTGAGACAAGGCTTCTGTTTTATTTATAATGCGACTAACTGTGACACTGTTTTGAGATGCAGGTACATAGGTTTTTATGTTGTCGTGCTGCATTCACGCTGCGCTCTCGCCAAGAAATGTAAAGTACTGTAGGTGGGCAATCCACTCCAAATTACATATGTGTCTCTCTGTGTTTCTGACCTGTCCTGGCATTTTTCTTTGAAATTACAAATTACCTTCTAGCAATTCCTAAAAAAAAAATGCAGCAAAAACAATGACTAATGGGTGCACTTTCCTCCTTATCCTAGGCTAAAATATGGATTCCTTTCTTTTCTCTCTGCTTTCTCAGAGCTATTCCAGTCAGGGCAGAGGCAACAGCGGCGGCGGCGGAGGAGGAGGAGGAGGAGCAGGGGACGAAGACTACGAGATCCCCCCTATCACACCCCCGAACCACGCTGACCCTTCCCTGCTCCATCTCATGGAGCATGAGTCAGGTTACCCCTTCCACTCCCTGCCTCACAATGGCTTGCTCAACACCTACTCCTACCCCGAGCTGCCCGCCCTCATGATGTCCAACATGCTGGGTCAGGACACTCACCTCCTCTCTGGGCCTATGCACTCGGTGAGCACATCTCTTTTTTGTCTGTCTCCTTTTAGCTCTGGGCCCTTTATGATCATGCGAGTCAAGCGCTGTGGTCGGCTATTAGTCTTCGCGGTCAGAGGGTTGGAAGTTGGCCAGCGAGTCAGCGCCGAGAATATTTCGTCTGAAGGTTTCACATGTTCTTGTTATAGAAAATTCTGTGTTTAAAAAAAAATAAAAAATAAAAAAATCTTATGATGCGACGCTGGAGCTTATATAAACAGCAGCAAAATGGTAAAATGACCAATTCCTCTGCTCTCATAATAGCAAAACCGTTCATCTATTAGGGTGATAATTAGGTTTGGTTAGAGGCCAAGGAAGCTGAGACACCCAAGTCTTGAGCGAGGCCAGAGTCTATACATGCAACATTTATAACCGCCTCCTTAACACTCAGACCTTTTGCAGCAAAGCTTCTTTAATATCTATACAGCTGCATAGCTCAGAGATTTCATTGCCTCAAAGTGAAGCCAAGAAAAGGAGCGAGGAACTTGGTGCTGCACATTTTCATCCGTTATGATCGGCAAAGCGAAAAAAAAAATAAAAAAGGAAGCAGGGGAAGGATGGGTGGGAGGCAGGTTTTGAGCAGAAAATCTTGATGGGGAGGGGGAATATCCCTTGTCAGCGAATATTTCACTTTTCAAAAGAATGCTGAGGACCCTCATTCCTCCCCTTCCCACCTCCAGTAAAGGGACTTTCTCTTGTGTTAAACAGGCCTCAGACCGAACATGTAAACACCCCTGGCGAACACATTCAAATGCTTTAATCATAGGATCAAATCAGATGAATTATAGATGGCCTGTGTGGTGAATTATTCAACGTTATATACTTTCATCTGACATAAATATTACTTTTTTTCTCTCTGCCCCCTGCATCATGAATATTTATGCTTTAATGTGAGCATCCGTGGCATTTATCCTCCGTTAATCAGGTCTTATGTGATTTTCAGAATCAAACCGCATAAGTTGCAGGCTTCGTTTTTTTTTTTTTTGCTGTGGGTGGTATCTAAGGCCTCCATTAAAGCCAGTCTTCAGGATTAGGTCACAATCCAATGGCTACTGTGCTGGATATGCTTAGTGCAGGAAAGTGTAAGGTGCTGGCTGACTGGAACATTTACAGTCAATCTGTGTTTAAGTGTCGATAGATGCTTTAGCAATAGTTTGATGATAACACATATGCATGGGGTGCATAAAGTTTATCCGTGCACAAGTGTGTGGAACAAAGCAGCTCTTCTTTTCGGCCGGCAACATTTCTGAAGCAAACAGAGAGGGAGTGCCTGCTTCTTAAACAGCTTTTGTTTCACCTTTGCAATTATTTATTTTCAAATAGCCCTTCAGGGTAATGTTCCATTTTCTTATTTCACACCCCCTTTTCTCATAAATGAACCGTCATTGCAATAAATCACCGCACAAACAGAGACTTGCACACACTGTGAAAGGTCCAGAGATTTATGTAACACATTCATGTTTCCCACTTCCACATTTTAGTACTACTCTAGCAGAGGCTGGCTAATAATAGCCGCTATTAATATTTCTTGTTGCCTAGCAACCCCAGCAAGTAATAGCTTACTCTGGAAAAATAGATGACCGATAAGGAAGGAGGAGGAGGAGGAGGGGGGTGGGGGGTGCTTTGGAGGGGAAGGGGAGGGGGGGATTCAATTCATTTATTATCTCCTGGGACAAGAGGAGCTTATTTCTGAGGCTGAGGAATAGGAAAGGAGGCTGTATATTGAGAAATATTTTAAAGCAATTGGAGATGACGTTATTTTCATTTTGGTTCCATTAGGGATGTTTCATTTGATGTTTCCCCGGCAAAGTCAATTAACCTTAATTTCATACTGATAAAGGCATAATAAGGAAGATTGAATTTGTGTCGGCTGCATGCTTAAAGAATAATAAGGGTTGGATGAAAATAGGCTCTCTGTGTAACCCGGGTCAGAAATGAGGAGACAAGCCTTTACCTTTGTTGTGTTGTATTGACGAAAGCCTCGCAATAAACTCACAAAATTGGAAGAGATGGCTGCAAAACCAAAACACTAATCATTCAACGGTCTTCTTTCACCGCCGCCGAAGAAGCAAATAAAAAGTCGACAGTGTTACCTTAAGGATACACTTCTCTTCAATAACAGCTATCCTTCACCGCACATTTAAAACCTCCTACAAGTACAAGCTCAGCTGGAGCAACAGATACGCTTCATCTCGAGGGATGTTGTTGCTGGTTTTTGTACAACATTTAGCCTAAGGCTAAAGCTCTGTAAACTTCTCCCTGCTTTGGGATTCTCTTTTTCAGCTTACATCGATCCTACAGCAAACACAGCTAAATCATTACAGGGTTGAGAGCAGTAGATTGACCATCATCATGCTGCATGGGCACATAATTTTGCATCAGTTTGTCCTTGCAGCCTTAGACTGTAATTTATGCTCACTTAAAGTAGACTATAGAATAAGCTTGAGTTTTTTGACCTACAGAAAAGCATATGTCTCACCAAGAACCCTGTTTTTTTTTTCCTGCTACACAACCTATTTTCAACATCTAATTATCAGGATATAGCAGAAATGTTAGCTGGTATCAAAAGGTGTGTAGTAAATGAGACAAAATAAATGAAAAAGCATGCATTGAGTATTAGGCGAACTTAGCAGCGTATTCGTGTGATACATTAAGGTTGTTTTTCCTCTATTTTAAACCGACAGATGTAGCATTTTGTTTAGGTGCAGGGGTCGATCCTTTCGGCTGCAGTCGCGTGTTGTTTAGAATAATCTCAACTGCCAGTTACTTGTATTTGAAATTGCACCTTTGGGCAAACCGAAGCATCAAAACCGGTGTTATAAAAGACGGAGCTGTTCATCAGAAATGCTCTTACATTCTCATAACTCCTCCCCAAACCGCTGACCTACTCAGTCATCTTCTCTGAACTGAGGCAGAAGCAGCCGAGGCTTGGATGACTGGATACTGTGAAATGTAATATGCTGTCGTGTGAATGCTCATCGGCGAGGGAGAATCCCTGTCTCACCCGTAGCTGTCAGCGTTTGTGCCATCCCTCTGGGGAGGAGGTGGCACCCGGGGGTCTCGTGTTCAACAAGCCCCTTGATGGTGCAGGTCTGGCTTGACGGTACAGCGTCGTGTTGGGTTGGGGTGGAAGACGGGGGGGGGGAGGCTAGCTCTTTGAAAAAAATAAATAAATAAAGGAGTAGGGGACCCTCGCCAGCAGACTGTAATGAGAGGTCGAGGAGGAGTTTGTAGAACGGCCCCAACGTGGAGCCTTGAGGGGTGCCAGTGCGTTTAAATATTGAAACAGAGCACCAGCCCCTGTCTCATTACCAGTGTAATGAGGCTGGTTAGGCAGAAAGGAAAGCCCCAGTCGCTGAGAAAGCAGCTGCCAGTTTTACAAGTTTATGTCACACATTCAGTCAGATGCTTCCTGGTGGGAATGTTGTTGAGTTTTGTTAAATATGTGGTGCTAGATTAGTGTTTTTGGCAGGGCGATGTGTGAATTTTTAACATTCTGCTGTGACTAGTCATTGTTGGAAACATGATTTCTCAATTGAAGTTTGTTTTTTTTTTTAAAGATTATTTTTAAGACTGCACAACATAGTTAAATAAATTATGTTTTTTTTTTGTCCACTTGTGGGTAGAAGGAGTCTGCAGCAAGCTCAGAGACACATCGCCCCAAACAAATTTGCTTTCACATCTTGGAGCAACATAAGCATTGATTTAAAGCTGTAATACATCCAATATTCACTCTATTTTTCAGCTGTGGTCTTGGTTTGGTAGTTTTTGATTCATATGTAATATAAAAATATTGATTTGTAGAGCTTTAACTTTTGGAGAGAGAGAGAGAGAGAGTGAGAGAGAAAAAAAAAAACGACCTAATTTCAGCCTGAAGGCATTAGTTCGTGTCTGTACATTAGTGCCCGAGTTACAGTGTGTTTGCACTCTGGCACTGTTTGTACAGCATGTGTGTGCTCAGAACAGTGTGTTGACTATGTGTGTTTCCAGGATCAGTCTTTGTCAGAGTCACTGATTGCTACAAGGTTATGTTAGCTTGATTTAATTTGACTTCATTTAATCTGCGAAAGGAAATTTATTTTGCATCACTTGGCATTTAGGACATAGACAGCGAGGGGGGAAAAAGGCCGTAACAATTTTAAAGCGGTGACATAAAAACTGTATTGACAGCTGTGGTTATTGACAGTGTAGGGATAGTCGAGGGGTCAGAGTTAGATCATCAGCAACGTGTAAGAGTTAAGTAGAGATATTCAGTGAGGGAAGTTTAGAAATAAACACAAGCGTATAATGTGTTTATTCAGAACAAAGAGTGAAATTCATTCAGTGGCCTAATGTCTATTAGGCTCTGACTGACAGCTTTGCCCAAATTAATTGTACTAATTGTGCAAATGCATACCGAAACAACACAAATGCTCACTGTACGTAGGGAAAATGTTCACCTGCTGTGATAAATAAAGCACACAAGCTCATTTACACTCATTCGTGGGCATGTGCTGCCTATGATGAACACA
>NW_007577789.1:274601-290863 GCF_000690725.1 Stegastes partitus
CTGGCTCAAGCCTCAGATTTGCAAGAATTTGCTGCTTTTGTCTTTGATCTCTTTGTTTTTTTGCAGAGAAAACTAATCTGAAGATGATGACGCAGTTGAATTTGTGACATTTTGTTGACCATTATCCACCGTAGTAAGTGTAATAGTAGCTCCTGATCAAGCAAAATAACAGCTAATGCGCGCTATAGTTTCAGAATATTACAATGTTCAGGCCAGGATTCATGCAAAATATGCCTCCGGTGTGTCATCAAACCATTATTTTGAATGCCAAAGGATTGAGAAACATTTTAATAGTCTAACTCCAAATTTCAGTACTTTATAGTTCTCGGTCTTGTTTATCTCACAAATCTCTGAATTTGCTTTACGCAGACTTTAAATACATGTTGCAGAAAATTGCAGTTTGATTTGACATCCCGTGCACAGAGCAGCTGGATTACTAGTGTTTTTGTTGTGTTTGGTTTTTTTCTCTAAATTGAAACAGCAATCTTTTTTCCAGTGTAGGTTTTAGACATATCTCATATGACCTGCTTGCTCTGCTGCCTTTCACTGGGATAGATATGACATCTCGGTGACGTTCCCAGATAAATCACTTTTTGTAACAGTCGAAATACTTTCAGTTGTGGCTTTTTCCATTTCACAAAAAGACAGATGCCCTTCAGTGCTACGCCACACAACAGGGGTGAACAATGTGTCTTGTAGTTGTCAAAAGAAATGACAGCGAGATAATTGGTAGGGCACTCCTGTTTCATTTAAACTGAAGCAAATAGGCTTCCAGAAGAGAGCTGCTCTGCTTTTTAAAAAGTAAAGCTTTGTTTTGCGCGGCTTATTATGCAGCGTTGGGAGTGAAGTAATGAAGACGAGCATTAACGGATTGAGCATTAAAAACAAATGCACATTCATTGCAGTTCATGAATATTCATGGCGCTAATTCAAATAACCTTAGGCAACTGTTACAACTAATGAATATTTAAAACAGCTTGGTCACAGAGATTTGAGCATTGCATTATATCTGACTTTTCTGGGATCATCATGTACAAGGGTAAACAATTAGGAATGGCAAAAACAGATTTCAGCGGTGATCAAAATACATCAGAAAAACAATATCCCCCCGTTGTCACATTAGTTACAGGCCATTGACGCGCCAAAGGAGAATGGGATGACATGCGAGAGGACAACAATGTGAAAAATTGTCAATAATCCTAATAATTGCTGAAGTGATTAGGAGATCAATCAAGTAGTCAATCAGCGAAATATTAAATGACAACGATTATGAAATAAAAGTCATTTGTCATGCGAAAATGGGAATTTTTTGTCTGGCTCAAGCCTCAGATTTACAACAATTTACTGCTTTTCTCTTTGTTTGTTGCACCAAAAAGCAATCTGAAGCTGATTGAATTTGTCACAGTTTATTATTTATTATTAATAAAATAATTCAAAAATAAATCATCTTTGGCTACACGTGTAATCGTACCATATAGAAAAATGGTAATTTATCTCCTTGTTCTGACCTTAAACCTTTCGAGGTGGAAGAACAGAAAAGAAAAAAGCAGCCACAGCACCTCACAGACCCTCAGAGGTCCTAAGGGCTGAATGAACATGTTTACTGTTCACCACGCTGGTTTTGGAAAACCCCAGCACCCCGACTACTCGCTGTAAGCAGGAGAATCCCATACTGGCCACTTAAAAGGGGGCCTCGGCTGCTTCCTTTGAGGGATCAGCATGGTGACTCGTCCTCCTCGCCACCACCGCAACGCTAATTAGACCCACCACAAAGCCAGCCTGTGGGGATAATGTCCCATTATTAGAGTCATTTGTTTCAATTAACCGCTCTGTGATTCTACAATAGCACTGCGCAGCCCAGCGCAAAGAAGCCATTACTCTCGCCCAAGGAACCAATGAGGTCTGGGACGAGAGTGTTTGTAAGAAGGTTACGGATACCTGCTACTGCCAGCGGTGGTGCTGCCAGGTTCCACGTACAGCCCAGTCACTGATGAGTTGTTTCAGCCCCGAGGGAGAGAAAAACTCCTCATTCATGTCTTCTCTGGAGCTTTTAAAGACTGTTACCGGCTTTGTTGTTACTCAAATGTTGTGGATTTTCCTTTTCTTGTGCATTTGAACTGATTGAGGATTTGTACCAGGATTGTTGACTTGAGCGCGAACCACTGAGAACTATAGGCTGCTCATGTTCCCTTGTACATGCTGAGAGCTTTGTGGTTGACTGAATTACTATTCTGCTACTGTATACTTATGGTTCTATAGTCATTTTTAGACTGCAATCAGGTTACTTTCGGAGCACGAGGCTCTCTTCTTTTTCTCTTCGGCTCGTGCGTTACTCTCGTAGCTCTGAAATCCTTGAAGATTTTACCCATTTGCACATTTTAATCTCTTCAGAGGACAAAGAAAGCAGACGGCTTTGACAACAATTCCCCACTGCCCTATCTGGCAATTGCAATATGACAATTAGTCTCCTGCCTTTATGGCCACCAACGAGCAACCCTTGATAAAAGCTGTTTGTGTTTTCCGTGCACTTGTACAATGCCTGCTGTTGGTCACAGCTGGAAGCTGAAAGAGCCTACTGGTTGTAGGTTGCATAAGGCAAGAGATTAGACTGTGATTGTTGTGTCTCCTGTAAGAGACTTCGAGAAACACTGTTTGTGTAAAAGGCTTTGATATCAGTTTCAGTGGTTCTTCAAGCAGCAAAATCAGGTGAATTATGTCTGCAAAAATTAACTTATTTCTCCTAACTTGACTCTTTTCTAAACATTTGCATAATGTTTTGTATCAGCCATGAGCTCTGCTGAACAACACCTCAATGTTTTTGGACATTTAACAGCAGTCGCACAAAGACTCTTATCAAGTCCCAATGCTCCCAAATACAATGTTTCAGAGCACTTTTCGGTCCTTTCAACACTAGATAATGGAAACTTCGATTGATACCAAGAGGTTGCTGCCCTGTGATGCCTCTGTTGCCAGGCTCTCTCATTGGCTTTCTCCCCCCGCTGCGCAGATGTTTACAAAGAGACATCACCAGCTCACATTAAAGGGTTCAAGTTGTCCCCTCGGGCTGTTGCTATGGAAATAACCCTGCTCTGGTCGCTCATTCATGTTTGATTAATTGTTTTTTCCTTTCTGTGCTGTTGCCTCCACAAAGACCTCATCATGGGAACATATCATCTTGAAAACAAACAATAGGAAAAAGATGAATGTGTCCAAATCTGTTTTATTTGGACTTTGAGATATTCCCTCTTCCTGATTTGACATTTTGCGGATGTTCTGTGGTGATAAAAGTCTCAGAAATTGTATTAGTGTTGTATTGATATTGATAAAGCCTCGCTTGTGAAGCCGTACGATCATAAAGATGTTTTTTTTTTTTTTTTTTCATTTCGTTTTCCCAGACTTACCTGGACAGAAGATAAGCATTTTGCCTTTTCCTCCCTCTTAAATTGCACTGTGTAGCGCTGAGCTACAGCAACCCACTGGGGCCAATTAGGATGCCAGCAGAGCCAGGAAGTGCATAGCAGATGCTTTTGCCACTATTTATTAAAATCCAATCTGCGGGGGCCCCTCCAACAGCTCGTTAAACTACCGTTAATCTAATTAGCTCTCACTTGCCACTGTTTTCACCACATTACCAAATACAAGGGCCTCGACTTTGCAATTTAGGCTGATTAAGTAGGTCCAGAGCTGTTACGCAAAGCTGGTAGGGAGGAGCTCCTCAGAGCTGTCAGTCATTTTCCACAGTCAGATAAATCATGCAGCTTATTTCAAAAATGGCTTTGGGCTTGAGCTTGAATTAAAGTATCTGCAAAAAGGGGAATGTCGAGCGAAATCAAATCCACATTTCCAGCTCAGTAATGCAAGTCGGCCCGTCTGAAAAACACTAACAAAATACTCCACATCATAAAGACCTTGTATATTTGTAATGGCACGGTACCAGAACTGGATACAAATTCCATAATGGGCTCTTTATGGATCAGGTCTATACGATTCCCACTGACGTCCTTTCATGTCCCTCAGATCTCGATCGTGAATCTGCACTTCCGGTTCATTATTGTTTGGGCCGGGCTGTATTTTTTATTTGATGAGTGCTGCTCTCTGGACGAGTGCCTGGTTCTACTCAGAGATCTGTGCAGCGGCTTTGACATGCAGTCCTGCTCATTGCTTACAGATGGGCAGTCTGACATGGAGCTATAATTGCTTCCATATGAGGAGGTCACTGTATATATTTTAAGACATATTTTAAACCATCAAGCCTTCACGGTGAAGCACATGATGGTAATGCACGCAGACAGGGCTAACACAGGGGTGACTGTAAAATAATTGACAGGTAGCATAAGAATTTGTACAAACTCTTATTTAAAGTATCACACGTGTGACATTTTGAGAAACTTTCTTCGCCGCCATCCGGAATTTTTGGATTCCATTTATGGTGTCTGCAGGCAGTTTTAGTTTACAGAAGGTTGAACCATGCAGATTTCAAACAGCTTTGTTTACATTTTCATCCTGCCTGCCAACATTTTATAAGGCAACAGTCCTGACAGCATCGTATGCAGGTGCACTTTAAAATGCTGGTTGAAAGCGATATCTAAATAATGACTAAAGGCAAAACAAAAAAAAATCTAAGCCCACATGTTCCTTATCCCAATTATGGTAAGATATGCTTACTTTTTCCTCAAAACCCCACTCGAGTATTTATTCTCTTCCGCTCCAAAATCATCTGATCATAGCGTCGAGTACAGAGGACCAACATATTTTAAATCCATGTTGCTCTCTGCGAAACTTTGGATAGCATTCATCATTTATCCTACATTTCTACGCTGCCTGCCTCCTCACCGAGCTAGCGAGCGACTGGATGAATGATTCAGTTGACAAACATGCTGCGACATTTTTTTTAAAACCAGCTGACTTTGTAGCCTCCCATGAAAGACGCGCGCCACGCTATCTTTGTGTTCTCGTGTTTTTTTGTTGCTCTACTAAACCTTTAGGAACTCGCTTTTGCCTCACGGCAAAGTTACAGCTTGTGGTGAAAATTGCAGAAAAATATATACAGCATCCTGAAATTACATTATTCTCACTGCTGCTGCTTTAACCGTGGCCATTAATCTATTTATTAACCCACAAAGGCTTCGGAGTCTTGCACAGCTGCACTAAGCTGTGATTTTCCCCGTTATGCTGGTGTGAGGAAGTTCATGCTGAAGAGATCTATAGCACTGTGCTGAAAGTACTTTTTTTTTTTTCATTATTGCATTTCCTCGGTCAATGTTTTTCAGAGGTAAATAAAAAAAAATTACATATTCTATGTATGTCAAACTACAGCTCAGTTTCAGCCTTAGTCTCTTTAATGCAGATTCTTTAAAGCGGCTATAATCAAAATGTTATGCTGACAATGGATCACATGAATAAATGTTTGTAAAAGTGACTCGACTGCTCAACTCTAAAGAGCTTTATAGCTTCTTTTAAGTCTTTTGATTCTCCAAAATTAGTTCCTTCTAACTGCTCTCTCATCAGAGTCAGTTTCAGTCACAACAGGCAGGTGTTTTCAATGGAAAAGAAAAATCAGACAAACAGAAAAAAAAAAAGCCCACCACCACCACAACCACCAGCCTACATTTCCTGCCCAGCACCAAAACAGACAAGGTTAGAAACCAGCTGGTGAATAAAATGGAGTATTTAGCTGCTAAAGAGCCAGATATTTCCCCAAGGAGCTGGTGAGGAGCAAAACAGAGCTGAAAGGAGAAAGAATATTGGATTTAAATTCATCAGGTGGACACAAAAGCAACTTTAAATGAATCATAATGCTGCTCCACGGCTGCCGTGTGTGTGTCTCAATGAGCAAATGTCTTATATCAAGCTTGACATATTTACTTTATTTAAGATGATAACATGTCAGACTTTGTTTCGGACTTGCCTCCAAGTGATCCAAAAATTAGTTATTTTAGGTTTGCGCTGCATAAACTGCATCCATGATCACTTCATTATTTACTCCTCCACTAGTAACACTCAGCACTTGATTATATATTGAAAAGTAAATTAGGATTTTTACGAACCATCATTTCTCCCATCCCTGACAAGTGTTGACAATGTGGGTTAGCCATAAACAGCAACACATTGCATTGTGGGAAAGTAGTGTACATGTATACAACATATTTGCTTCCATTGTGGGGATTTTTGAGGGCAGATGTGCATAAATTTCAGATTTTCTAGGGAACAAGCACAGTCCGAGTTGAACCAAAATAACACAGTTTAGTTCAAGCATGTGCCATAAAGATTTTAATTGCTTTAAATTCATTCTTAAGACAACATTTAGGCAATGCAAGATGATATATATTGTAGGAAAATTTGCTGGTTAAATCAGATTTTGCTTGCTTCTTTCCCCCCCTCCCCATTCAGTCCCAGATGAAAGATTATTTCACTACGAACCTGTGATTGATGCTCTTAAACTGCTGCTTTAAAGAGCCTCTTCTGTGTCACAGTCAGTTGCTGAGGAGTGTGTTTGCTTTATCTCATTCTTCAGGCCAGTGCACATTCAGACAATATTTGCCTGCAAAAATAGCATGTAAAAATGGGTTTATCGTGTATTTTCTGTTGACGCTCGCACACACTGAAAGCCTCTGCGATGTGTGTGTGTGTGTGTGTGTGCGCCTGGCTTGTTTGTTTTTTGTGTTTTTTTTTTTTTCTTCCCCATTTTACAGCTGTTTGGCTCGAAATCCATGAAACAATGTGTACAGGCTGCGGGAGTGGATGGCATTCAGATTTGATTTAGCGCCGCGCTCAGTATCTGCATCATGGTGTAACGGCCATCGCGGTAAAGAGAAAAGTGCGTCACCTCAGAGTAGTTCCTGTTTGCTTTTATGGCCTTTTTGAGATCGATACAGCGTGCAGCACTCTCCACTTTGCTGTTGGTGATGATGATTATGATGCATATATTCGGTGGGGGCTGCGATAGAACCTCTTACCTGTTTTATTGTCTAATTTTCACATCTCTGTGTCCTCCTTGTTTTTTTTATTAATCCTCTTCTTTCTATATCACTCCACTCCCTTTTTCTGCTTTTATCTGTTTTCTTTGCATCAACTCGGTCTCTCTCTCTCTTTTTTTTTTTTCATTCTTTGCATCTCACTTTCTTCACTCGCTCTCACTTCCTCATTCTCCCTCCCTCTTTTTCTCTCTCTCTGCTGTTTTGATAGTGACGCAGTTATCAGGCTGTCAATTCTAATCTTGTCTTGCCAGCGCAGTGCTGTCCATTCAGAATTACAGCTACCCCCTCCTCCTCATCCTCCCTATCGCTCCCTCTCTTCACTTACCACCTCTTTTATCTCTCCCCCCCCTCTCTCTCTCTCTCTTTTCCTCTATCAGACAACAGAAATGCTGATGGGTTAAGACTGACACTATAGTTCAATCTTTTTGCTGGTAAACTAGAAAACTCTGTACAGAAATATATTTAGACTGCTGCTGCTGCTGCTGCTGCTGCTGCTACTCTGTACAGGACACGGTGGTCTTACCTTCTAACAGCCATTTTTGGCCGTCTCTAATTGCATTTTTCTTCTCGGTCTCGATCTGTAAATGAACAGTGTGTCCTTCTGTGTGGAGAAAATCAGCATCCAGTGACTTAACTGTTGAAAAACCCTATGCTGTTAAGATGTATGCATAGGCTTAATGTGCAGTAAGTGAAACCATGTTTCATCAGTTTGTCATTTGAATCAGAATTTTGCTGTTTTCTCAGTAACCTGGAGGCGATTTCTGGATTTATGGGGGTTGGATTTTCACTATAAGCAATGTAGTTTTCCTTTTGCAGTGTTAATGTAGTAGTTCTGATTCTTGCTAATAACAACATAACTGGTCCAATGAAATAACATCATGTTATGTCAAGATACCTTCAGCGCAATAATAAAGGGACAGGACAGGAAATAAACGTCCATCAGTCTAAAACGGGTAAACATCAAGATCTGGTGTCAGCTCACGAGAATTCCGAGCGCTTCACACTCTCACTATTTTGCATCAACACAAGTCCATCACGGAAGAGGACCAAGATACGGATCTCACCACTGACAGTATCAGAAAATAGAGCAGAATGCAGTTGCAGCCACGAGATGTTGCATTATGAATAAGGGATGCGACTGTCTTTTTTTTTTTCTTCTTCTTCTTCTTTTTTTTTTTCTTTTTCTCTCAACTGACAGCAACAGCTGTCATAATCATTACTGTTCTCTGCACCTGTAGGAGAAAATCCAGGAAAATAAGCTTGATATTGTAGCTACGTGGCGAGTATTTGTTTATCCACCGTCGATAATTTGTAAAACCGCAGTGATGGATATGTTTATGGTCGTAGCAAATGGCACGTTTTTACACTTTGTTGGCAGAGACAGGGAGTTTATACAGAAGACTGCACCCCGTATTCTTGTGCTTCAAATTGGTCTTCTTAAAGCAAGAGAAGCTGTGTGGTTTTCTTTCAATAGATGTTTGAATTATAGACAGTTTTCCCGAGTGAACCAGTTAGCTTAGGGCATGTTTAACATTCTAATACAAAGCAGTACTATTTTGTAAGGTAGGAAAACTGAGATGTAATTATATAACGTTGTTGAATTGGCCATCTTTTTTCTAAAAGTGTTCTTGGAAAGAACAGGTTTAGATGACACGTGGCGAGAAAATGAGAACAAATTAAGTATCTAAGAGGGGTTTTTTTTTTTTTTTTTTAAATCTGAAGGGAAATTATTAACACTGCGCTGAGTGACTTTTGGTTTATTGTTGAGCCATATTCATTAATTTTTCAGCTGCATTCTTCTCAGTCTCTCAGATTAATTGATATTTCATGGTCGCCTGTCAGCCTTCTACTGTATATACTTGAGTTCCCAAACATGGCTCTCGTGTTGCAAGAGGAGAAAATAAAGCAAGGAAATGAGAGACTGTGGCCTTTATTCTCCTTGTTGATTACATGCTGCTGCAATGCTGTTGTGTGTCATCACTCTTTTCCCTCCGTATGAATACATGTGAGTTTTCCTGGAGATTATTTAGCCTTCTGTTTTTTTTCTGTTTTGTCATTCCATTAGCTCTACCTTCAGTTTATTCTATTTTCACTTCAAAGGCTTGGGTGGAACAGATGTCGTTTCAAATGCCTGTCTTCTGCCTCATTGCCTAAAAGTGAGGGATGATTATTTTTTAATGAAACCACACGTACTCACACATACACACACACACACCAGAAAGGAGAAAAAAAAAGAAAAAGAATATTACCTGTAAGCTGTAAAATAGACAAGCAATACTTTCACATCACCCTGAATGGGAACATTCATTCATTTCCGCACATCACAAAAGCCATTTTGAAGTTTTTCTTTAGCTGCCAAATGTGCTCCTGGACCTTGAATTTTGATTAGTTAATTTCATGCTGTGTGGAATACAGTGTGTTGTTTGGCAAATGCTTTGCTGAAACAATGCAATTTTCAAAGGCAGTCATTTCCTGTTTTCCAATTGACAGTGAAAGGAGAAAACATGGTTGTTGCTTAATCTCTTGATAAGTATGCATTAGATGGAAACGAGCGTCTTTAAATGTCCTCGAGTTGCTGTTTGATACTCACGCGGGGACAAATCTTTTTCATGGCTTGTTCTCCCACCTGCTGAGTTTTAACACTGAAACCTTGGATCAGTGGATTATGAAAGCAAACATTCAAAGATGTTTAAAATTTGCTAAAAAAGCAACATGATGAAATAGGAGCTTGGCCTTGGAGATGGTGTCCCTTTGCCAGAAAAAAAAAAAAAAAAGGAGAGAACAGAAAAGGAATTTGCTGTCACTTCGCCTCTAACGTCATTTGAGTAACTCTCCATAAGCCCGCAACCATAAAGAGTGCACATAAGCGTCCATCATTGGATATAATACCAATGTATATCATTATATATTCAGCATGTCATTATATCTTCGATCATATGGAAAATTGGATTGTTTTTTCTACCTTTATAGCAACCAGGAAATCAGGTTACTGATGTTCCACTGATACTAATGGCAACATCAAGCCGTCACTTCTTCTTCTTCTTCTTCTTTGCCATCTCCTCTTTCTTTTCCTTATCTCTCTCTCCTTTTCTCTCTCTGTCTGTCTCACCCTCTCTCTCTCTCTCTCTCCCCCCCCTCCTCCCCTCCATCTCCCTCTTCCTCCCATGCTTGACGTGTTCTCTCCTCAGCAAAGAAGGCAATTTCCATATAGAATCACTTCCAGGATCAGGTGACCTGGATTTGACTCCCAGTCAAAGCCCTCCGTGGAAAATGAAAATGTATTCATGTGTATTGGATCAAGAACATCAGGCAGATGTGAGCAGTTTTGCTCCCCCCCTGAAAATGCAGAGAGATTTGCAGTGTATTATTGTTGACAAACTAGCTGGGCACATGCGAAGGAAAGAAATATATATATATAATCCTTTTTATTATTTTCTGCGAATGTGTTTTTCGATCCTTTGTGGTCTACATCAAAAAAAAAGGACAACAAATCCATGAATTCGGTGATTTAAGCACTGGTAAAATGTTACCAACGTGAAAGCAAGTGAAACTGCTGCAGATGAAATTTTAATTAACCCAACTCGTTCTCTTTTCCATCCAGTTTCTCCTCAAAGATCGAAGCGAACCTGTCTGACTAATGTTCTTTTAGTCTTTATTCTTCCAAAGGTGCAGACGGATCTCTGTATATATGTGTGTGTTCATGCTTACATGCATTTGTAGGTGACTGTGTGTATATATGTATGAATGCAACCTTGGGAAAAAAAAAATGCAGCCAGTGCGTCACGCCCGTACAAACACTGTATACTAGAAAAACTCCCTAAGCTTTATTTCTGTAGAGGCTGCAGCAAAAAAAGAGCCAAATATTAACTCATTACTGACCTCTCCATCCCTCTTTTCTGTCTCCAGATAAGCAGCGAGAAGCGACCCTCAGCGGATATGATGAAGCCCAAACCCAAACCTCAAAAGAAAAAGAAGAAGAAGGATCCCAACGAGCCCCAGAAACCCGTATCAGCGTACGCGCTCTTCTTCAGAGACACCCAGGCGGCCATCAAGGGCCAAAACCCCAACGCCACCTTCGGGGATGTGTCCAAGATCGTGGCCTCCATGTGGGACAGCCTAGGAGAGGAACAGAAGCAGGTACAGAACATGCAGACCTTGACGAATATAAAGAATAAAGCAGACGGGGGGGAAACTCATAGATGCAGGGAAAAGCTGAGGACATTAACAGTTAATGAGTGGCACCAAAACCAAAGTGCAAAATAATGCTATGACAAGTTTTTAATTATGAGCTAACTCACACTACAAACTGCACAAATGAGGTCAGAAAAAAAAACAATTAGGATAACATAACATAACATAACATAACATAACATAACATAACATAACATAACACAACATAACATAACATAACATAACATAGCATAACATAACAGAACATACATAAGCCTTTATTAATCCCACAGTGGGGAAATTTGCAGTGTGACAGCAGCAGATAGGATAAGTCAAACACGTTAGTAACATCAGTAGAAAAGTAAAACTAACAAACAAAGAAGTATACATAAGTACTGATTCTTCCATATGTGGATGTTCAGATATTGCACAGATTGCCGTGGATGTAGAGAATAACAATAGATTCTTCAATGAGTAGAAATACTGATTAAAAAATTGTTGATATTGCACAGATTTCTCTAGAAATAAGTTTTAAATGTACAAAATCATATCAATGTTTGATTCAGTTTCACTGTGTCAAGTCCGTTATTTTAAGCTTCTTGGAGACACAATTCTTCTGTAGATCCAGGACACCTCAGTGTCTTATTTCTCTTCATGATGTTGCGATGGAGGCTTTTGGAAGGCCCCAGTTCTCCAGACTATCTGTAGACTGATGGAATTTCATGATGCATCAGAATGTAAACCTTTTTGTTTATTGGCTTAGAAAAAGGATGTTTGTGATATAAAGGTCCAAGGGAATATGCACGTTTACATTGAGGTCCCTCCAGTAGATGGCGCGTGCGCTGCAGCGTCGCAGCAGCTTTTCGTTGGCATTATCTGCTGTGTAATTACCAGAACATTGCTGTGAGATACAGCTCACCTTAATGAGCTAGTTCTTCTCTTTCTAAAGATAATCCATCCGTTTATCCCCACTCCCCTGACTCTCATTAAAATGATTTTCTTTCTAAATTTAATTCTAACAAAGGGAACGGCGAGGAAGGGTGGGGGAGCGTTCTGTGCAACAATAGCCGTAAAACAGTCTGAGACTAACAAAGTAGGACATTTTACAGGCAAGAAATGGTCAATATGGGAGAAATATAAACATGCCTGGGGAGATTTCAGGAGTCCAGGCCTGATGCAGTGGGTAAATACACACATACTCACTTGCTAGTGCACCCCTGCAAAAGCAAACAATCGCATATGAATGCACACACAGACGCTCAAATCCTCCCCGTTGCTCTACTTGTTTCCAACTATCACAATGCAAAGGCGTTTTCTGAGGGCTGTTTAGCAGCAGTGCAATGTCCATCAAAACCGAAAGAAAAAACAAAAAAGATTTTCCAAAAATACAGCGTAAAAAGTGGAAATCATCTTTGCCAAAACAAAACTCCCACAAAGCTTTAGGCCAAGATAGTGTCCCATTTCCTCTGTCCCTCCAGCCTCCATAGCTGGTGCCTCCACACCATGCATCTTCATTGGCCCTCTGACAAGCTGGGATGTGTGAAGTTCTCATTTCCACTCTCTTTATTTATATCTCTCGCCTGCTATTTTGATCCTGCCTAGAATACAGAATTAGTGATCCCCCCTCCACTATCGTCTTATCCTTGGATTTAGCTGAAGGGCATCTTGGCTATCCAGCAGTAGCAATCTATTGTTTTTTTGCTGCTATTTAACGTCACGTCAAGCTCAGCAGTAATAGGTGGGCAATGCTAATGATGACAGAGTTGTAGGAAGTTGTGTTTTATGGGTATTCACCTAAAAGAAAAGTTGCTGGGGCTATTATCAAGGCTCCTGGGAAAAGCAAGGTTTAATTTTAAGAAAAGATGCAGTATAGGACACTTTTCTTTACATATTAAAGCATCAGTTACAAACATTTATTTAGATGTAGGTAACATTTTTAAAGTTTTGCTTCTGAGCAAAAGATTTTGTAGAAAAAACATCATCAAAAAAAAGATTTTGGTCTCACTAAACGTAATAGTAGTCAAACAAAATCCAATGCACAGACACATGTTTTCTTTACTAGGAAGCACATGTCCCTGTCCTTTTTTGTTCTGCATAATAGACATGATTTCACTCATAGCCCTTATAGCTAATAGCCCCATTTTCAGTCATTCTACCACAGCCTACACAGGCACTCAGATTTATATATACGTGCAGATATCCATATGCACTCATAAACCCACATTCTTTATGCAAACCCACTGCCTTCTTGGGAAACGCAGCAGCTGCTGGTTGTATGACAACGGAGGTCTGTGCATCACTCTAACAATATGGAAGGCAGTTTCAAAACAAAACTCACACAGAGGGATCACATCCTAATGTGCCAAATGACAACAACCATTCTGGGTTATCACTAATGTCAGCGATACTGATAGTGTTATTGTGGTGCTAAAGGGACAGCGAGAAAGAGAAAGAGAGAGAGAGGGAGAAGTTCCAGTTCATTTCTCTGAGGTGGATTGGAATGGAAATGATGTGTTGCTACAATCGAGGGAGACACATTGAGATGAGGGAGTATTAGTGCCATGATGAGGAAATAGAGGTGTTCTGTACCATTGGTTCTGATGGAAAGAGGAACATTAAGGACATGTTTTTTTGTGTGAGTGCATGTTCATGTGTGCAGGGTGTGTTTAAGAAAGTGAGCTAAAAAGCTGAGAGATGTGTGTGTGTTTACGTCAACCTCTCCTCTCACCCGAAACCTCTTGTTTTGATTTTTTATTTTTTTTTTGTCTTCACAGGGGTACAAGAGGAAAACCGAGGCGGCTAAGAAAGAGTACCTAAAAGCCTTGGCTGCGTACCGAGCCAGTCTGGTTTCCAAGGTAACGCTTATGACACACTGGCCCTGGCTAAGACTGATGATGGATTGGATGGAAAATCCCTGCTAATGGGCTGGGAGGGGCTTCCTTGGGATGAGATGATGGTGGTAGTGGTAGTGGTGGAGGAGTGGGTGGGGGCATCTGATGCAAAAAAAAAAAAAAAAAAAGAGCAGGCCATATTTAGAACAATACCTGATTTCCATAGGGTGCAGATTGGGGGTTGGGATTTGTAGTTGGTATAGTGATATAAGGTTGGGGGAGGGGTCAGCCAGTCGGAGCACATGAGCATATGGCCATATGGAGGTTGAAGGCTAGAAGATAATTTCTTCTCTCACGACGCGCTACCAGGTGTAAATCGGTTACAGTTCGCTTTAGTAAACAGCAATCCTAAATTCACCGACAGACACCTGTGTCATGCATTAGATCATCGATTTCCTCCTCTCGCCATCTGCACCAGGAAGTCCATCGAAATCAACGCAGGCAATCATTGGCGTTGCAGCTGACACCTTCCCGCTAATTCAGATCTATGACGTCCTGCTTCTTTTATTTTTTCCTTCTTCTTCTTTTTTCTCGCCCCAGAGAATGATGGCGTCTTGTATGCAACAGCATAGTAGCACAGGGGAATAACGAAAGGCAAGGAGGAGGGCTGTGGATTGCATTGTTTAGTGCCGTCTTGTATTAACAACACACAATGTAGTGTGGGGAAGATTCCTTTTGTCATTCCATTTGTTCTGCAGGCAAACAGCCTCATCTCTCTGCCTGGGGTCCTGCATATATGTATGTATGTATGTGTGGTTGAGTGTGTGCGTACATGTGCATGTGTGCGCGTATGTGTGTGTGTGTGTATGTGTGTGTGTGTCTCCCTCTCTTTTTCCCATCTATCTGTCAAGGTGTCTATTGATCATTACCTCGGCCCCAGCTCTATTCATACAAATGGGCTCCATTACCTTCTAATCAACACTGATGGCTGGAGATGAGCAATCTGACAGCTCATCACAGCGGCCTGGAGAGGGCGGGGTGGAGGTGGAGGTGGAGGTATTTTGTGGGTGCTGCACCTGCTCAGAGAGATGCTGTCCAGACTGAGAAAAGGTCAAGTTTGGGTGATTTTGGTGGAGTTTGGTGCCAGTTTGACCTCCACCCTGCTTCCACCATCTGTCCAATTCAATATAAATATGGAGCCAAAGGATGGTTTTAGCATAGCTTAGCATGAATACTAGAAATAGCTAGTCTGTCTCATTTTAATCTCACCAATATATATATATTTCCCAAATTGGTGCTTTAAAACCATGTGTGTGAGTCCTACAAAGACAAGACTGCAGGAAATCACCTGGTTCCAGCTGACATAAGATAATATAACATTTCCCTTTAAAATACAAGTCACGGCTGAGAGTTTGGCTTTAAGTGTAATGGATGCTGCTGTTAAAAGATGATGGAGGAGCTCTGTTGTGATCATATGCTGATGAATTGTGACTGATGTGTTATTGTGATGCCGTTAATGGAGCCCTTCTTGTCTTATTAAAATGATGCATTTCTTACACGCAGACGTACAATGACCCCGAACCAAAAAGTGCCCAGCAGACCAGCCAGCCCTCCCACCTGCTGCCCCCGAAGCAGCCCCTGTACAGCGTGCCCCCTCAGCCCTCCTCACCCTACCTGGGCCCGCCGGGCTCCTTCCCCCTGTCGGACCTGCAGAGCTACGGCGGTCCGCCCCGCCACAGCCTGGCCCCGGCCCTCAGCCAGTCCCAGATGCTCCCGCCCAGCATGAGTGCCTCTCCCCCAGCACCCTTCCAGATCAGCCCACCTCTGCACCCGCACGCTCAGCTCTCCCTGCACCAGAGCTCCCTGCTCAACCAGCCAATCCGCATGCAGCAGTCGCAGCCAATCATCTCACACCAAATGGGGCTCCAGGCGCCTCTGCATTCCCCTCCTCTCAGCCAACAGGTTGGTCTCGCCATTATTACCATCTCTCACACATGCTCCTTCTTCACATCACATGTATCTAATACATTCCTAAGACAGCCACTTTTCAGTGCTCTTGTTATTGTAAATACCAGCACAGTTTTACATCTTATTTCTTCTACCAGCACGCTTTACACATACTTTTTTTAAAGTTGAAAAAAAAAAAACGGTTTATCCAGTGCATATAGTGAAGTAGAGTGTACTGTTTGCCACCCAGCTGCATTTAAATGATGAAAAAAGCAATATTTGCACATTGATTGCTTGTTTCTTTTGCACATTGGTTTTCTTATTTTTCTCAAATGTT